>NC_057796.1:152732129-152938485 GCF_018294505.1 Triticum aestivum
TGTCACGTCCCTAGCCTTGCTATGCACTTGGACTAGCTTGGTTGCTGCATCATGTCTAAATTTCATTTAAAGTTGAATTGGGGATTGTTAAACCCTAGCACCAAATGAATTCAACTAGGTTCAAAATAAAAATATTTTCAATGAACCCAAAATGCCTTTAAAAAAATGTTCATTATTTATGGAAAAAGGTTAAAACCTTTACCAGAGGTCATGCACATTTTTCCAAGCCATTTATGGTCTTTGAATTAATCCATATTGTATTTGAATTAGGGCATTTAAATACTATCAATATTTTCTAATGCTCCAACAATTCTGAAAATAGTTAAGGGCCTCTGTAATAATTCATTTAAATGCCCACAATTATTTTCAGGATTTATTAAGATGATTTGGGCTATAAACTAAATCAAAACAAAATAACAGAAATAGAAAACAGAAACAAATGAGAGAGAGAGAGAGAAGTGCTTACCTGTGCAGCCCACCAGAGCCGGCCCAGCTCCTGTGCTGGTCCAGCACTGTGCGGCCCAGCCCACCGCAGCCGCCACCGTCTTCAACCTCCTGCCAGTAGGCAGGAGGGCATGTGCTCGCCGCACGCGCGCGCCACCTCCACCCTGCCTGGCTGCCCCCTCGTTGCCCTGGGCGCCTCCCGCGACGCCACGCACACCCCGGACCCTCTCACTCTCTCTGGACCCCTCCTCCTCCTCTGCCCTCCCTTCCTCTCGTCACCGAACACACCTGAGAGCGTCGCTCGCCGTAGCCATGACCACCGGCCACCCCTTGTTCCGTGATCGTGCCCAGCAGCTCCGCAATCGGGCACCACATCCCCAAGCCGAAGGAAACGAGCCGGAGGACTGTGCTTCGTCGCCAACGTCCTCGTCTTCACCGCCGGCGCCCGGAGATCGTCTCCGTCGATTCGTCGGTTTCCGTCCGTCCCCGAGGCCACTGACTTTCTGCGCCGCCTCCCTGTGAGCTCCTCATCTCTCCTCTTTGCTCGCCCCCTCTGTTCCCATCCTCTAGCCATCGTTCCACAAGTGCCCGAAGCCCGGCTCCGCCGGCCATGACGCCGCCGTGGCCACTGTCACATAGAGCTACAACCGAGCACATAGTCGTGCTCAGCGCAACGCCAGAAGCCCAAAACCCCCTCCAGCTGCACCTGCCGTGCTTCGCAACACCGAAACCGCCGAGACCCGAACTCCGGCCGCCGCCTTGCTCGCCGCCGGCGCTGCTCCCGGCCACCCCGCTGCCTCCCGTCCGGTCCTTTGGATGCGGACGAGCAAGAGCTACTCCCCGGTGCCCTTAGCTCACCAAACCACCACCCGTAGCTCAAATCCGAGCCGAGCCGCCGTCGTTTTGGTCGCCGCCGGCAAGGCTCCGGCGACCGATGACGTGGCACCGTCATTAGGCGCTAACCCTGCTCCTTAAACTGCCCATAACCACTGACAGTGGGCCCCAGGCCTGGTCAAACCTCAGTCAGCGCTGGGTTTGACCGGGATTAGCCCTGTGTCGCTGACGTGTGGCCCCCACACGTCAGGTTTGACCTGGGTCAACCCAGTTGACTGCTGACACAGGCATGACACAGTGCTGACGCAATTAATCCTTTTCTGGATTTAATATAATTCAGGAAATTCCAGAAAATCCTATAAACTTCTAAAAATCATAGAAAATAATCTATAACTCAGATGGAAAACATTTATATATGAAAAATGATCAGAAAAATCCAATCTATCCATCTGTACCATTCCATGCATGTTAGAACAACTTATGACTACTGTTTAGGACAATTCAATTAAATGGCATTTAAGAAATCACATATGGAGTTTGAATTTGAATCTTTGATTCAAGCCAACTCCATTTAACTTGCTGCTAGTTGCATTAGCCCAAACCACAGCATATTGCCATGCCATGATCATGCATCATATTGTGCATTGCATTGATTGTATTTCTTCTCTGTTGCCGGTATCTGTCCCCTCTCGGTAGACGATGTTCCGACGTTGTGATCGCTGACACTAATGAAGACTCAATGCTATCTTCAGAAGTGCCAGGCAAGCAAAACCCCCTTGCTCATTCCGATACAATCCCACTCTCTCGCTCCTGCTCTCTTTTACTGCATTAGGACAACAACGATTCATCTGTTACTTGCTGCGGTAGCTGAACCCCTTTATCCTCTGCATGACCTGTCATTGCCACAGTAAATAGATCAAACCCACTAGCATGAGTAGGAGTTGTTTGAGCCCTGATGTGCCTACTCATTCATGCTTGTTGTCGTGCCTGCTATTGCTTAGAGTTGTGTCAGGTCTGATTCATCGGGAATGAATTGGAAAGTTGTGAACATGTCCTACTGTGTGAGAGCTAAGTGTGTGAACACGATTTGGTAAAGGTAGCGGTGAGAGGCCATGTAGGAGTACATGGTGGGTTGTCTCATTGAAACCGTCCTCAGGAACTGAGTTCTGTGTTTGTGATCCATGAACAGTTACTACCACACATTGGGCTCCGGTAACTCGACCCCTCTCGGCTTATTAACCGCCTCGATCTCTGTCCAGGAGTTGCAACTAGTTTCTGGTGTTTGTAGGTAGTGTTAGTAGTCTACCAAGTGGCACCCGGTACAGGTGGGCTTGGGACAGACTAGGCACACGTGGCCTGGTGTACCGAGTGGCACCCGGATGGTGGGCTCGGGAACCCTGCACACATCGTTTGGGGCCGTGAGCGACACCCCGGCCGGATCTCCTTGCGGATGGAACCCGAATAGGCGATAAACCTGGACGAGAGACTTGTGTGGTTAGTCAGGTCGTGGCCGACTCCCTCGCCAGGCTTCCGCTTGAAGGTTGCCGAGGTACGCGACGTGTACATGGTGGTAAGTGGCGAGAGCGTGTGTGACGAAGTACACCCCTGCAGGGTTAATATGATCTATTCGAATAGCCGTGTCCGCGGTAAAGGACTTCTGGGTTGCCTATAACAGTTCATAGACAAGTGAAAGTGGATACTCTAAAATGCGCAAGATAAGCGTGAGTGCTATGGATGGCGTTCTCGTAGGGAGACGGGAGCGGATCCATAGTGGTGTATTGATATGGTGAATATGTGGACTCGTGTGCGCCACCTCAAAAGAGTTACTTGCAGTCATAGTTCAGGATAGCCACCGAGTCAAAGCTGGCTTGCTGCAGTTAAACTCCACCACCCCCTTTGATACTGATGCATATGTAGATAGTTCTGATGTAAGTCTTGCTGGGTACATTTGTACTCACGTTTGCTTATTTTATGTTTTGCAGAGAGACGTCAGTCTCGCTAGTAGTTCCGTGTGGACTTCGACGTTTAGCTTGTTACCTCAGCTACGATCTTGTGCCCTCGGCAGGATCTGGTAGATAGTCAGGCTTCTCAGCCTTTTTCATTTGTAGATGTCTGTACTCAGACATGTTAAGCTTCCGCATGTGTTTTGACTTGTATGCTCTGAATGTTGGGTCATGAGACCCATGTTTGTAATATCTGGCTCTTCGGAGCCTAATGAATAAATACTCTGAGTCGTAGAGTCTTGTTGTGATGCCATGTTGTACTTGCACATATCGAGCATATTGTGTGTATGGTTGAAATGCTTGGTATGTGTGGGATCCGACAATCTAGTTGTCTATCCTTAGCAGCCTCTCTTATGAGGAAATGTAGTCTAGTGCCTCCTTGAGCCATAGTAGTCCGCTACAGCCCGGTTCACCGGAGTCCTGCTAGCCCAGCACTACTGCTCTGGACACTTGACTGGCCGGCATGTGTTTCATATCGTTCCTGTGTCTGTCCCTTCGGGGAAATGTCACGCGGTGACATCCGGAGTCCTGCCTAGCCTGCTACAGCCCGGGTTCCCGGAGTCCTGTTAGCCCAGTGCTACAGCCCGGATTCGCACGCTGTTGACCGACACGTTCGATGTTGATTCATGTATGCCTGTCCCCATACGTTAGTGCCGCTTTGGGTTCACGACTAGCCATGTCGGCCCGGGTTCTCTGTCATATGGATGCTAGCGACATTGTCATATACGTGAGCCAAAAGGCGCAAACGGTCCCGGGCCATGGTAAGGCGACACCCGTGGGAGTACCGTGCGTGAGGCCGCAAAGTGATATGAGGTGTTACAGGCTAGATCGGTGTGACTTGGAATCGGGGTCCCGACAGGCACGACTTAGAGGCATAACTGCATTGTGGTTTTGTCGCAAGAAGGGTCATCTTCACACAAACTGATGTAATGAACAAGAATGGGATAAAGAGTTGGCTTACAATCGCCACTTCACACAATTCATAAATAAATTCATACATCATTCAGAGTACACACATAGGTCCGACTACGGAACAAAATAAAAGAAGAGAACCCCAAATGCTAGATCCCCGATCGTCCCAACTGGGCTCCACTACTGATCATCAGGAAACGAAACATAGTAACGACCAAGGTCCTCGTCGAACTCCCACTTGAGTTCGGTAGCATCGCCTGCACTGGTATCACCGGCACCTGCAACTGTTTTGGAAGTATCTGTGAGTCACGAGGACTCAGCAATCTCACACCCGCGAGATCAAGACTATTTAAGCTTATGGGTAGGAGAAGGTAGTGAGGTGGAGCTGCAGCAAGCACTAAGCATATATGGTGGCTAATATACGCAAATAAGAGCGAGAAGAGGAGCAACGGAACGGTCGTCAACTAGTAATGATCAAGAAGTGATCATGAACTCCTACTTACGTCAAACATAACCCAAAAGCCGTGTTCTCTTCCCGGACTCCGCCGAAAAGAGACCATCACGGCTACACACGCGGTTGATGCATTTTAATTAAGTCAAGTGTCAAGTTCTCTACAACCGGATATTAACAAATTCCCATCTGCCACATAACTGCGGGCACGGCTCTCGAAAGTTTATACCCTGCAGGGGTGTCCCAACTTAGCCCATTATAAGCTCTCACGGTCAACGAAGGATATTCCTTCTCCCGGGAAGACCCGATCAGTCTCGGAATCCCGGTTTACAAGACATTTCGACAATGGTAAAACAAGACCAGCAAAGCCGCCCGAATGTGCCGACAAATCCTGATAGGAGCTGCACATATCTCATTCTCAAGGCACACCGGATTGTCCAAGCTTCCGATAGGCGAGCCCAGAGTTGCCCCTGGTGGCCACCGGCGACTGACGGGTTGGACCAACACTCAGAGGAGCACTGGCCCGGGGGTTTAAAATAAAGATGACCCTTGAGTCTGTAGAACCCAAGGGAAAAAGGCTTAGGTAGGCAAATGGTAAAACCAAGGTTGGGCCTTGCTGGAGGAGTTTTATTCAAAGCGAACTCAAGGGGGTCCCATAAATCATCCAACCGCGTAAGGAACGCAAAATCAAGGAACATAACACCAGTATGACGGAAACTAGGGCGGCAAGAGTGGAACAAAACACCAGGCATAAGGCCGAGCCTTCCACCCTTTACCAAGTATATAGATGCATTAATTAAGATAAGAGATATTGTGATATCCCAACATATCCATGTTCCAACAAGGAACAAACTTCATCTTCACCTGCAACTAAAAACGCTATAAGAGGGGCTGAGCAAAAGCAGTAATGTAGCCAAACAACGGTTTGCTGGGAAAGGTGGGTTAGAGGCTTGACATGGCAATATGGGAGGCATGATATAACAAGTGGTAGGTAGCACGGCATAGCAATAGAGTGAACAAGTAGCAAGCAAAGATAGAAGTGATTTCGAGGGTATGGTCATCTTACCTGAAATCCCGCAAGGAAGAAGAACGAATCCATGAAGAAGACAAACAGACGTAGTTGAACGAATCCTCACAACTCCGGAACAAAACCGAAGCTAACGAGAGAAGCAACCCGGAAAGAAACAAACAATATAGTAAACAACCACCACATACACATGGCATGATGCACAAACAAGTATGATGCATGTCCGGTTTAAATATGCATGGCATGGCAAAATGCAACAAACAATACTACAAATTCAGTGGAGCTCAATATGCAACGAGTTGCATATTGACAAAGCACCACATCAATTATTTAGTTCTCTCTCATTTATGTACCCAACAATATTAAATGTTGATTAACATGGCAAGAGGTGAAGCATAAGTAAACTAACTATTTAGGCAAGTTTAAATGAGGCCGGAACAACAAACAACAATTCCGGAAAATCCCCATATGCATAATTTGAATTTGCTACTGTTCTACCCTAAACACAATTTTAATGTTGTTAATCAGCAAAATAAAGTGTACCATGCTAAACTAGGCATTTTTCTACCCCATTTACATATAAAGTTTATTTAAAATGGAGCTACGGTTATTTAGTTATGAAATAAATCATTTTAACATGTGCTTTATGCAAATTAATGCAAACAACAATTTTAAACATTTAAACATGGATGAAAGTTGCATATTATGAGACTAGACAGAAATCTAAGCCTTTTTCATATATGAAGTTTTTACATATGATGCAGTGTTAAATAGTTATTATATGCAAGATGTTTGAGGGTTTTTCTGTAAAACTGCAGTTCTCTGGATAAATAGACAAATTCGCAAACGCTGAAAAAAACATACGCATGCCGAAACTGCTGGCCCAACAGCGGAAAAAAAAGAAACAGGAGGGCGCTGGGGGGGCTGCTCACCATGGGCACGACCCAGTCGGTGGAGGAGGAGGCTGCTGGGCCTGGCGCGGCTGGGCTTGGTGCGATCTGGCGCTGGCTCCAGACGAACAGGGACGCGGTCAACGGCGATGCGGTCCTCGCTCGGGCACAGGCGTGCGCTCGTCGTCCTGCTCGTGCAGGAGCGAAGCAGGGAGGTGGCGCGGTGAGGGACTTGGCGAGGAGGCGACCTCCGGCGACAAGTGGGTGGCGGGGACGTCGGGATCCGGCGGTGAGACGGCGACCCGGCGAGAACTAAGGCGAGGCAGGGGTCGGGGCACGTCTCATCCTCCTGCTCGAAGCAGAGGATGCAGGGGAAGCAGAGGTTGGCGGCGAGGGATGCAGGGCCGCGAGGCGGCGGCGCTCGGGCAGACGGGAGGAGCGGGCACGAGGGATTCCCTCCCTGGAACGAGGCGGAGGCGACGGGAACCTCCAGGAGATCGGGGCGGCAGGCTCCTGCAAAATGGCGGCGCCGCGACACCATCAGAGGGAGCGAGAGAGAAGAAGTGGAGGAAGGAAGGAGAGGGGCGACGGGGCTGGTCCTGCTGGTCCGGCGGCTAAACTCCGGCGAGGTGATGAGGAGGAGGCACGGCTGCGGTCCGGTTGCCTGCTCCAGCGAGGAGCTGCAGGCGTGGGCGACGAGCTCGGGCAGGGAACAGCGGAGGAGCTCGGGAAGAAGGGGAGATGGGGCTCGGGCTCCTGTTGGTGGGTGGAGGAAAACGAGGAGAAGGGGATCCCGAGGGGATTTGGTGGAACGGCGGCGGCGGAGGGATTGGATGGATGGATGGGACAGGATCCCTAGTTTCTAGGGTTGCCCACTATATATAGTAGGCGGCTAATATGAGAGGGGATTAGCCCTTAGATTTTTATCGGACGCTTCGGGTGGTCTAAACAAAGAACGGATGATGTTTAGGATAACTTGGGATTGTTTCGGACCTACTGGTCATGACCGTGCGGTTCGGGGAAGTTTCGGACACGCACGCAAAAAGGGGGGGGTAAGGCGGTCACGGACAAGAGGGAAGCGAAAACCCGATGGGACTCGGAACGGTCAACTACGAGCGGATGCAAGTTTTGAAAACATGACGGGAACGGAGTGCCGATGCAATGCGAATGATGCGATAATGAATGCAACAAACAAACGAAAAACATGACAACAATGAAAAACATGGAAGCCCTCTGGAGCGTCGGTCGCGGGGCGTTACACAAGTCCCCACCGATCACCCATCTGGTAGCGGTCGTTGAGGAATGAGCCAAGGACGCTTCTTCCCCTAAGTTAAGAACCAGCTATGTTCGGATTTCCGAGCCCAGCAAGCCGGATACCCTTCCTCGGAAGAGACTTCATGTCCTCGCAACATAGAACCAGACGTTGAGCCCAGAAGTCACCAAGACCCTCCTGATCCTGAACTGGTGACCACGGAGATTCTTCAAGCTCCAGATCCAATCGTGGGTCGGGATTTGGATTATAGCCCACCCACCCACCACAATAAATATTCCCCAAGCAATTCAGGCCCTCCAGACATATGTGACCTAATGTATGTACGGCAGCAGATGATAACCCACAAGTATAGGGGATCGCAACAGTTTTCGAGGGCAGAGTATTCAACCCAAATTTATTGATTTGACACAAGGGGAGCCAAAGAATGTTATCAAGTATTAGTAGTTGAGTTGTCAATTCAACCACACCTGAAAGACATAATATCTGCAACAAAGTATTTAGTAGCAAAGTAGTATGGAAGTAACGGTAATGGTGGCAAAAGTAACAGTAGCAGTTTTTGTAGCAATCGTAACAGTTGCAACAAAAAGTAACTAAGCAAATATCAATATGTGAAAAGCTCGTAGGCAATGGATCAATGATGGATAATTATGTCGAATGCGATTCCTCATGCAATAGTTATAACATAGGGTGACACAGAACTAGCTCCAGTTCATCAATGTAATGTAGGCATGTATTCCGAATATAGTCATACGTGCTTATGGAAAAGAACTTGCATGCCATCTTTTGTCCTACCCTCCCGTGGCAGCGGGGTCCTATTGGAAACTAAGGGATATTAAGGCCTCCTTTTAATAGAGTACCGGACCAAAGCATTAACACTTAGTGAATACATGAACTCCTCAAACTACGGTCATCACTGGGAGTGGTCCCGATTATTGTCACTTCGGGGTTGCCGGATCATAACACATAATAGGTGACTATTGACTTGCAAGATAGGATCAAGAACTCACATATATTCATGAAAACATAATAGGTTCAGATCTTAAATCATGACACTCGGGCTCTAGTGACAGGCATTAAGCATAGCAAAGTCATAGCAACATCAATCTTAGAACATAATGGATACTAGGGATCAAACCCTAACAAAACTAACTCAATTACATGGTAAATCTCATCCAACCCATCACCGTCCAGCAAGCCTACGATGGGATTACTCACGCACGGCGGTGAGCATCATGAAATTGGTGATGGAGGATGGTTTATGATGACAATGGCGACGGATTCCCCTCTTCGGAGCCCCGAACGAACTCCAGATCAGTCCTCCCGAGGAAGATTAGGGCTTGGGGCGGCTCCGTATCATAAAACGCGATGAATCCTTCTCTCTGATTTTTTCTCCC
Organism: Triticum aestivum; assembly: GCF_018294505.1. NCBI lineage: Eukaryota > Viridiplantae > Streptophyta > Magnoliopsida > Poales > Poaceae > Triticum > Triticum aestivum. Next base: position 152,741,358 of record NC_057796.1, read on the forward strand.
TGAACATGAATATATGGAGTCAGGGTTGAGGTCGGTGGAGTCCCAGGGGGCCCACGAGGCAGGGGGCGCGCCCCGGGGGGGGGGGGCCTACACCCTCGTGGACAGGGTGTGGGCCCCCTGATGCTGATTCTTTCGCCAGTATTTTTTATTAATTCCAAAACGTGTCTCCGTGGATTTCCAAGTCATTCCGAGAACTTTTATTTCTGCACAAAAATAACACCATGGCAGTTCTGCTGAAAACAACGTTAGTCGGGGTTAGTTCCATTCAAATCATGCAAGTTAGAGTCCAAAACAAGGGCAAAAGTGTTTGGAAAAGTAGATACGTTGGAGACGTATCAACTCCCCCAAGCTTAAACCTTTGATTGTCCTCAAGCAATTCAGTTGACAAACTGAAAGTGATAAAGAAAAACTTTTACAAACTCTGTTTGCTCTTGTTGTTCTAAATATCTAAAGCGAGCATTCAAGTTTTTAGCAAAGATTATGAACTAATCATATTCACAAGAACATTTAGGACTCATGTTTACTCATATCAATGTCATAATCAACTAGCGAGCAATCTCTACCTACTAATAAACCGGCGACTGCTTCTCACCGTACGTCATCAGAAATTTTGCAAAAAAGCCCTTAAAGTTTGTAGTAATCAACCCGCAGTCCAATATAGTCTGACCGTATAAGTGAAAAAAAATGTTTCGTACGCAGCCTAGACTGCCCATAGGAGAACGGGATTCCTCCACCGCTGCACCCCACCCCCTTCTCTGCGAGAACGATGGTCCCTCCGCCGCCGTGCCCCCATCCCCTGCTCCGCGGTGCCCGTCCTCGCTCCCCGGTCCCCGAATGCACACAAGATCGACAGGATCCGCCGCATGCCTCACAATTTTTTTCCAGATCAAGATCGAGAGATATTAGAGGGGGATTGACAGGGGCGACAGCGATGGGGAGTTCGATATGTGTGGCGGCATGGTGGGAGCGCGGGGAGGGGCGATGTGGTGGTGGAGGCGACCGACGCCATAGATAAGCGCTGGGGAGTTGCCGATGCAATTGCCGAGCGAATGGGAGAGCCTTCGTGGTGGACGAGAATGACCACCATGGATTCCTCGCCCCAAGTCATGATCCAGTTGCTGCCGCTCTTCGAAGTCATCTGCTCCATCACATCCGCAACCTCACAGGTCACAGCCTCCAATATGGAACCCTGATGTCGTTTTAGTTGCCGTCATTATGCCACGGTCCTTTTTAGTGCAATGTTTGCTTAGCACTAATAGGTAGAAGAATCATCAATCAAGCGCATGTACCAACATGATGGTAGATTTTTTATTGGCTCTTCTCTAATCTGCAAGTCATATATTGAGGCAGCGCTAGGTAGATTCTTATTGGCCGGTGTTGTGGTGAAAACATGCTGTGGCTGATTGCTTCATTTGCTAACATTGATATATGTATGCTGCTGATGGATCCTGATATACACTGCCTATTGCTGCTAATATTAATATTGCTACTCAATTTGATAGGTAAAGTGGTAATGGATGGCGAGATTGTGTAGTGCTCATATGCCAGTTAGTCAATTGCGCTTTCTGTGATGAATTAGAGAATATTGCCCATATGTTAACCAGCTGCTCCTCCCTAGCCTTGCTGTGGTCTGAACTTCAAAATTTTCATCCACTCAATGTTGATTCAGTCTAATATCTTTGGGAATAAAAATTATTTCGACAAGATTCAGTCTACTATGCTTATCGCGGTCCTCTGGAATATATGGAGGCGCAGCAACTCCAAGCTCTTCCGGGATGTTTTTGAGGAATTGCACATTACTTCTAACTGATGATCTTATGTTGTGGTCCAATAGGTATTCAAATGAAATTAAGAGAGGGCTCTTTATGGATTGGAGCACTATGTTGTATCACCTATCTGTGAGATTCTAATTTTTTTGCTTCCTTTGCTTTTCTATTAATCCAAGTGTAGAAATTGCTTTTGTATAGTTGTCAGTTTATGGCTCTAGGTGTAGCTTCATTTATGCATATTGGTAATGTTGTGTTGATTTCTTTCGGGTGGAGGTTACTTCATCAACGAGGGCCGGAGGGAGAGCTTGGCAGGGCGGCATGACGGGCTGGTCTGCACCAGCAGAACGGAGGGAGAGATTGAAAAAGAGTGTCCGCCTGCAATGGCGAGGAAGAAGAGTTCGAAAGCAGCATGGACGGCTGCTCTCCGGCTGGTATTGAAGGTAGAGCTTGGCAAGAGAGAATGGGAGAGCTCTACTGTCTCGAGCATGGCATCCAGCCCCAATGGCATCATGCCCACTTGCCCAGGTAAGCTTCTTCTCTGTTCCAATTCTTGCACTTGTTGGTTTTTTACTTTCAGAGCTGTGGGAAATATCAGATGGTGTGTGTCTTCTTTGATGGTACAAGTATTTTAAACTGACACCGTATGATAATATATGATTGCTATAATGAACAAAGGTTGTATTTTTTAATTGATTGGTACGCAATTGTTGTCTTACCTGATCACTTGCTCATTTCCTTTCTTGAAAATGCCAGATTATTAATTTCCTTATAAGGATATATAAAGATACAGGCAATCTTTTTATAACTTTTCTGAAATCTGACATAAATGAAAATGTCTGATATTCAAATTAGTTAGATTACTTTCTCGACTCCTAGCAGTGCACCTAAATTTGAGTACCGATGTTTCAGGGTACTATTTTGTTTTTTGAGAACCACGTAAAAGTCACAGTTCCAGTGTGATCAGCTAAGAGTTTTTGTACACAACATTGATTCTATTTTTCTCAAACCATTTATTTAGCTTGAATAACTGGTGTTTTGTTGTTCTACGGACTGAATTTGTAGACCAACATGGCTCGTGTGTATTAATTCATCAATGTCTCTGGCTAGTACAAGGCAGACCATAGATTCCTCCCGACGAAGATTGATGTGGCGCGATGGAGAGCTTGGTGTGTGCGGCCTGCTGATGGCGCTCGGGGCGATGCTGGCTTAACAATGCATCTTCTCTTATTGTCCTCATGCTCTCTGCTAGCAGTGCCCCCCCATATGTACATGGATTTGTAATGGCCAAGGAACACTTTCGATTCTTTCTTTAGTGTTTTCACTATCAATCCATATTTGGTGAACTTGTTCTACTGTTCATGAGCGTCCGCCCAGAACCTGTCTGATGTCATGCGCATGAAGGATTGAGACACGTTCTAATTTTCTGGTGAAACTCTTACCTCTATTTAGAAAATCCAAATGATGAAACAAGTGTATTCAAGGTTGGATCTGCACCTTAAACATGTGTACCTGATGTTCCAAGCTGCCGGTGTTCACAGCTAAAGAGTAGGCGAGGGTCCATGGTTCATTTGATTTCGTGGGGATTATCCAGTACAATGCGATCTACACTAAAGCCGATCTGAGCCAGCTAGAACAGAAGTTGATAGATTATTTTGGCGACAGGGCTTCAATATATATATATATATATATATATATATATATATATATATATATATATATATATATATATATATATATCAGCCAGAAGTCTTGCAATTTAACCAGTTTATGTCTGATATTTTTGTCTCTACATTTATGCAGTAAGCTCAAGGCATCAGGTACGCTTTACATACAAGGTCTCATTCAGTTTAGTTTCCCATGTAGTGTTAAATTCTGATGAACTATATTTATTACAAATTGTAAGCTAAAGGAGATTAAAAAAGATATTAAATATGCTCAATCCATGTTCAGTTGCTAAACTGATCAGGAGCTACACTTGAAAGAGCTAACTATTCACAATAAAATAGCCATAAATTTGTCAGTGTTTAGGGTATTCATCCACTCACTGTCATGTTTAATTTTGTGATCCAGAAAACATTACTGGTCATTTCATAGTAAGATTATAGAGTTGTTCTCCCTTTGTTTTGCGTATCTACTCACTTGATTATAGTAAATAAATAATTAAACAGTCGGAACTGGTAATTTCAAGGAAATAAATAAGAAGCTCATGGTCTTTGCTATTGCACCTTTACTGGAGATTGGTCTTTCAGTCTCCATGCCAATCCATGTTTAGCCTGTTTAGTCACACTGGACTCTTCCAACTTTTGTCAAGCTACGTTCCAAGTTTCATATTTGAAATAGCTTATGTTTTATATGTATAGGCACAAAAGTTTGCTGTTCAATATGACCATCAACTTATTAAAAATCTGTAGAACATCAGAATACTTATATGTTTCAGTTTTTGTAAATGATGAACAACAATATAATTTCATGCCTAAACTCGCAGCTTGGGTTAAAGGGGTGTGATTTGTTTTCCTCCTGTTGCAACACACATGCATTTTTGCTACATACTCTCTCTATAAAGTAGTGATCTGAACGCACTTATATTTCTTTACAGAGGGAGTACTTTCATCAGAAAAAAAGGAACTCTCATATATTTTAATTAGTTTTCTTTCATGTTGGCCTTAACTAACAAACATGTTCTCAGCAAGTTCTCCACGTTTGCCATGGGATGGGAACCATGCTTACACAATAGAGGCTATTGAGTTGTATTGTCAGGTCTGTTTACGTATTTTGTATTTTACTTGAGAGTGAACCTCTGAGGCTGTACCTTCTAGAAAGTGCTAGCACCTAGAGATGATTTGAATTTTCCTCTTGTAAATGTCATTAGGCATGAGCCACAACCTCTCCATTGAACATTAAAACAAAACATTGATCTCCCCGTGGGTACACAAACATTGACCTTTTGATTTATTTTTCCAGTAGATGATTGTGGACCATGTGCAGAAGGAGCGTCCATTCAAGCACATTCTAGCAGGATGGTGTGCAAGTTCCTCCTTTTCTTAAGCTCAGGTTCCTCTTTCTTGCATGAATTATTCTTTATTATTGAGTTTATTTGTAAGATTTACATTAGATTGGCACAATTTGATGAACTTGAATTGTTTTATTTGGACATTATAATTTTTTTGAGTTTTTTTGTTTGCCTGTTGCAACACACGGGCACTTTTACTAGTAATAATAAATTTCGGATGACAACACTTTCTCAAAACAATCATAACATGATATAACAGGATGGTATCTCGCTAGCCGTTTCTGAGACCGCAAAACATAAATGCAGAGCACCCCTGAAGATCAAGGACTGACTAGACATTGTAATTCATGATAAAAGAGATCCAGTCACAGTCCTACTCAATGTAAATTAATAGCAATGCATGTGAATGACAGAGGTGCTCTCAAACTGGTGCTTTTTAATAAGAGGATGATGACTCAACATAAAAGTAAATAGATAAGCCCTTCGCAGAGGGAAGCAGGGATTTGCAGAGGTACCAGAGCTCGAGTTTTGAAACAGAAATAAATAATATTTTGAGTGGCATACTTTCATTGTCAATGTAACAACCAAGAGATCTCGATACCTTCCATGCTACACACATTATAGGCGGTTCCCAAGCAGAATGGTAAAGTTTATACTCCCCCACCACCAACAAACATCAATCCATGGCTTGTCCGAAACAACGGGTGCCTCCAACTAACAACAATCCTGGGGGAGTTTTGTTTGCAATTATTTTGATTTGAGCATGGGACTGGGCATCCCGGTTACCGGCCATTTTCTCGTGAGTGATGAGCGGAGTCCACTCATCATGAGAATTAACCCACCTAGCATGGAAGATATAGACAACCCTAGTTGATACATGAGCTATTCGAGCATACATAACATAATTTCATTTGAAGGTTTAGAGTTTGGCACATACAAATTTACTTGGAATGGCAGGTAAATACCGCATATAGGAAGGTATGGTGGACTCATATGGAATAACTATGGGGTTTATGGAAGTGGATGCACAAGCAGTATTCCGGCTTAGTACAAGTGAAGGCTTATAGAGACTGGGGAGCGACCAACTAGAGAGCGACAACAGTCATGAACATGCATTAAGATTAATCAACAATGAGTGCAAGCATGAGTAGGATATAAATCACCATGAACATAAATATCATGGAGGCTATGTTGATTTTGTTTCAACTACATGCGTGAACATGTGCCAAGTCAAGCCACTCGAATCGTTCAAAGGAGGATACCACCCTCTCATACCACATCACAACCATTTTAATAGCATGTTGGCACGCAAGGTAAACCATTATAAACTCCTAGCAAATTAAGCATGGCATGAGCAACTATAATTTCTAATTATCATTGCAAACATGTTTCATTCATAATAGGCTGAATCAGGAACGATGAACTAATCATATTTACAAAAACAAGATAGGTCGAGTTCATACCAACTTCTCCCATCTCAATCAGTCCATCATATATCGTCATTATTGCCTTTCACTCGCATGACCGAACGGTGTGGATAATAATAATAGTGCACGTGCATTGGACTAAGCTGGAATCTGCAAGCATTTAATACAAGCGAGAAGACAAGGTAATATGGGCTCTTGGTTAAATCAACAATAATGCATATGAGAGCCACTCAACATTTTCATCATGGTCTTCTCCTCTCGACCCCCAAAGAAAAGAAATAAGACTATTTACACGAGAAATCTCCCAAGAAGCAAAAGAAGAACGAGAAATCTTTTTTTGGGTTTTCTTTTACTTACTACTACAAGCATGGAAAGTGAACTGGCTAAAAGCTACAACTAATTTTTCCGGTTTTTCTTAAGGTTTTTCAAACACACAAGAAGAAGGCTTAGAAAAGAAAATAAACTAGCATGTATATTACAATGAAAAAGTATGAGCACACCGACAACTAGAATGAGTGTGTGAACATGAATGTAATGTCAGTGAGAAATACGTACTCCCTCAAGCTTAGGCTTTTGACCTAAGTTGGTCTATGCCCACGTATCGAAGCTACTCTCTCCGGTGTACTGAGGAGGGTCCTCAGGGTGCCACTGGTTAGCTATCTCCTCCGGATCCCACTGATAAATAGACTGTTGATAAGGGTCAACTGGTGGCACAGGCTCAGGCTCCGGGACTTGTGTCAGCCTCCAGTATGCATAAATGGCCTCTGGCAAGATGAGGTACGTGCCTGAAAGTATGTTAAACAAAGAGGGTGCAGGCAATGTAATAATCTCACAATGAGTTTTATCAAATATCAAATTATACTTAAGCATCATCTTCTTATTTTAAACAATAAACTCTTGTGCTACCATACTCTTATAATCTAGAAAAAGAGGGGGCAACAACTTTTCCTCTTTATCATAATGCCTAATAGGTATCTCAAAGTGTTCAGCAAGGCGTGAAGCAAAGATGCCTCCGAAGATGGGGCCCTTTGTACGGTTCAGACTTAATCGTTTAGCAATAATAGCGCCTAGGCTGAAAGTTGTATCACGAAACAAAGCATGGCGCAAAATGAGAAGATCAGGAGCACTAAGATTTCCACTGTTCCCGCGACCAATTAAGCATCTACTAGCAAATATCGCAAAGTAACGTAGAACAGGAAAATGTATACTAGTAATTCTTGCATCGGAAACCTTCCTCGTTTCTCCTACTTCAATTCTATCAATAAATCCATCCACATCACTACGGTGTGGTTCCTCGATGCTGCCCACAAAGGGTATCTTGCAGACCCGACAAAAATCATGGAGTGACATCTCCTTAACCTCATCATATAAGTCAAACTCCACTGAAGGTGGTGATTTCTTAGTATGGAAATAAAATTTTTGCACGTAAATATTAGTGAGTAGGAGATACTGTTCGCGCTGGTCGTGGAGGAAGTCGGTGAGGCCTGCATTCTCAGCCAAGTAATAAAAGTCATCGTAAATTCCGGTGGCTCTCAAGAATGCATCACAAGGCCATTCGCATGGCCGAACCTCCGCAGTGCGAGGAAGATTGTATTTGGGCTTTTTATTCTCCTCATTCTGCTTATTCTTCGAGCTTCGGCTCGAAGAGCCTCTCAACAATCTCTTCAACATTTTCTCCCTCTGAAAATTTCTAAAATTTTAGTGACTCAAAATAAAAGTGAACCAAACTCAACAAGATTGATGGAAACTACTCCCATAAGTGCCTAGAGGCTATATCATGCATTAAAACTACTTTGGACCATATAAATTTGACATGCAAGCTCAAGAACAGGGTCACCTTAGCAGCAAAAATTTGCAATAAATAAAGCACTAGAACAAAAACTAATTGGACCATTGGAGGAGTCACATACCGAATAACAATCTTCCCAAACAGTTTTGTGAATGGAGCTTTGAACAAAGAGATCGAAAATGGCAGCAAGATGAGCTAGAACACGGATTTGAGCTCTGGGAGGATTTTTCTGGAGGAAGACGAAGTGAGTGGGTGCTGTAATAAGTGGAGGGGGTCCACGTGGGGCTTAGAGGCAGGGGGCGTGCCCCAGGGGGGTGGGCGCGCCCTGTGCCCTTGTGGACAAATGCTGGGCCCCCCTGGTGTGTTCTCAGTGCCAGAAATTCTTACATGTTCTACAAAAAATCATATTTCATTTTCAGGACATTTCGAGAACTTTTATTTTCGGGGTATTTTTATTGCAAGGATAATTCAGAAAACAGACAGAAAATACTATTTTTGCTTTATTTAATCTAAATAACAGAAAGTAAAAGGAGGGTACAGAGAGTTGTGCTTTCTAACTTCATCCATCTGATGCTCATCAGAAGGAATCCACTAACAAGGTTGATCAAGTCTTGTTAACAAACTCTTTCCGAATCGCATGAAACCGGAGAATTTTCGAATAACACTAGGTTACCTCAACGGGGATATGCACGTCCCGAACAATAAGAATATCATATTTCTTCTTGACAGTAGGAAGAGGGAATTCAAAAGCTCCAATAGTAATCGTTGAAAATTTTCCAATAGAATTGATACTTTGGACTTGAGGTTGTTTCCTTGGAAAATGTACCGTATGCTCATTACCATTAACATGAAAAGTGACATTGCCTTTGTTGCAATCAATAACAGCCCCTGCTGTATTCAAAAAAGGTCTACCAAGGATAATCGACATACTATCGTCCTCGGGAATATCAAGAATAACAAAGTCCGTTAAAATAGTAACGTTTGCAACCACAACAGGCACATCCTCACAAATACCGACAGGTATAGCAGTTGATTTATCAGCCATTTGCAAAGATATTTCAGTAGGTGTCAACTTATTCAAATCAAGTCTACGATATAAAGAGAGAGGCATAACACTAACACCGGCTCCAAGATCACATAAAGCAGTTTTAACATAGTTTCTTTTAATGGAGCATGGTATAGTTGATACTCCTGGATATCCTTGTTTCTTTGGTATTCCACCGTTAAAAGTATAATTGGCAAGCATAGTGGAAATTCCAGCTTCCGGTATCTTTCTTTTATTTGTGACATTATCTTTCATATACTTAGAATAAGGATTCATTTTAAGCATATCAGTCAAACGCATACGCGAAAAGATAGGTCTAATCATTTCAGCAAAGCGCCCAAAATCCTCATCATCCTTTTTCTTGGATGGTTTAGGAGGAAAAGGCATGGGTTTCTGAACCCATGGTTCTCGTTCTTTACCGTGCTTCCTAGCAACAAAGTCTCTCTTATCATAACATTGATTCTCTGATTGTGGGGTATCAAGATCAACAGCAGGTTCAATCTCTACATCATTGTTATTGCTAGGTTGGGCATTAACATGAACATCATCATTAACATTATCACTAGGTTCATGTTCATTGCCAGATTGTGTTTCAGCATCAGAAATAGAAATATCATTGGGATTCTCAGTTGTGTCAATAACATGTTCACTAGAAGCATGCAAAGTCCCATCATTTTTCTTTTTCTTCTTCTTAGAAGGACTAGGTGCATCAACATTAGTTCTCTGAGAATCTTGCTCAACTCTCTTAGGGTGGCCCTCAAGATACAAAGGTTCCTGAGTCATTCTACCCCCTCTAGTCATAACTCTAACAACATTATCATTTTTCTTATTATTTAATTCATTGAGCAAATCATCTTGTGCTTTAAGCACTTGTTCTACCTGAGTGGTAACCATGGAAGCATGTTTACTAATTAGCTTAAGGTCACCTTTAATTCTAGACATATAATCACTCAAGTGTTCAACCATATAAGCATTACGTTTCAACTGTCTACCAACATAAGCACTGAAGTTTTCTTGTTTAACAATAAAATTATCAAACTCATCCAAGCATTGACTAGCAGACTTATTATGAGAAATATCACCTTCATAAAATCTATAGAGATAATTTACCTTCACTACCTGTGTCGGGTTATTAAGACCATGTATTTCTTCAATAGGTGGTAAATTCTTAACATCTTCAGCTTTAATACCCTTTTCTTTCATAGATTTCTTTGCCTCTTGCATATCTTCAGGACTGAGAAATAGAATACCCCTTTTCTTCGGATTTGGCTTAGGAGTTGGTTCAGGAAGTGTCCAATCATTATCATTACTCAATATATTATTTAATAGGAATTCAACTTGCTCAACAGTTCTTTCCCTGAAAACACAACCAGCACAACTATCCAGGTGGTCTCTGGAAGCATCGGTTAGTCCATTATAAAAGATATCAAGTATTTCATTTTTCTTGAGAGGATGATCAGGCAAAGCATTAAGTAATCGGAGAAGCCTCCCCCAAGCTTGTGGGAGACTCTCTTCTTCAACTTGCACAAAATTATATATTTCCCTTAAGGCAACTTGTTTCTTATGAGCGGGGAAATATTTAGCAGAGAAGTAATAAATCATATCCTGGGGACTACGCACACAACCAGGAGCAAGAGAATTAAACCATGTTTAGCATCACCATTTAATGAGAACGGAAATAACTTAAGGATATAGTAGTAACGAATTTTTTCCTCATGAGTGAATAGGGTGGCTATATCATTCAATTTAGTAAGATGTGCCACAACAGTTTCAGATTGATAGCCATAAAAAGGATCAGATTCAACCAAAGTAATTAACTCAGGATCGACAGAGAAATCATAATCCTTATCAGAAATACAGATAGGTGAAGTAGCAAAAGTAGGGTCATATTTCATTCTAGCATTCAAAGACTTTTTTTCAGCATAGCTAAGAGTTTCTTAAGATCATATCTATCTTTGCAAGAAAAAAGGTCTCTAGCAGTTTCTTCATCCATAACATAACCCTCAGGCACATCAGGCAATTCATATCTAGGGGGAGAATCTTCATCATCACTTTTTATTAATGTGCCCCCCTACACCCTCGTGGACAGGGTGCATCAGGGTGCCCACACCCTGTCCACGAGGGTGTAGGGCGCCCCCCTTAAGAAACTGCCTGATGTGCTTGAGGGTTATGTTATGTGGGCCCCCTACACCCTGTCCACGACAAACCAAGGGCCCGATCAGTCCGAGCACCAGCCGCCTTGGTCTTAAACCCAATTGTGGATGGCTTTAGACTTACCAAAGTGCTCATGGATGGCGGTAGCGGACTTAACCTCATCTACGAGGATACGCTCGACAAAATGCAAATGGACAATAGTCGCATCGAGCAAAGCAGTACCACCTTTCGGGGTATTATCCCCAGCCGAGAAGCACGATGCTCGGGGAAAATTAAACTCGATGTAGTATTCGGCACGCCTGATAACTACATGTCTGAAGAGTTACTCTTCCACGTGGCCCCTTTCAATATCGGATATCACACCCTTTTGGGGCGGGACGCATTCGCATGCTTTCGAGCCATACCCTATTACGGGTACATGAAGCTTAAAATGCCAGGGCCCAACGGAGAATCACTATCACCAGCGATCCAGATATAGCACTCCGTACCGAAAACAAAACAACATCCTTGGCCCTCGAGGCACTATCCGAGGCCCTCGCGGCCGAAGAGTTAACCACTCCGCGTTCCACAGTGGACAAAGACGCCGTAATCCTCAACAAGAGGTCCAAATCCACCTCTTTCAAACCAGCAGACGAAATAGTCAAATTTCAAGTGCACCCAACGGATCCTAACAAGACAACATCCATTGGAGCACAGCTGGATCCGATGGTCAACGCCGCCCTACAAGCGTTCCTGCGTGAAAATTGGGACATCTTTGCCTGGCACCCTTCAGACATGCCTGGAATCCCACGCAGACTGGCTAAGCATAGCCTCAACATAATAAAGGAGTACAAACTAGTCAAGCAAACGCTGCGGCGATTTTCCGAACCCAAACGACAAGCTATGGGGGAGGAGCTAGCCAAACTACTTGAGGCCGGGTTCATCAGATAGATCAAGCACCCGGACTAGCTAGTGAACCTGGTCACGGTGTCGAAGAAGGATAAATCCTGGCGCCTTTGTGTCAATTTCAAAGACCTCAATAAGGCCTGCCCTAAGGACCCCTTCCCGCTACCCCGCATTGACCAAATCATTGACCCAACCGCAGGACACGATTCATTGTGTATCCTTGACGTCTGCTCTGGATACCATCAGATTAAGATGAAGGAGTCCGACCAGGCCGCAACGACATTCATTACCCCGTACGGGCCTTTCTGCTTCAACACTATGCCCTTCGGGCTCAAAAACGCTGGCGCCACTTACCAACGCATGATTCAAACATGCCTGGAAAAAACAAATTGGCAAAACAGTGGAGGCATATGTGGACGACGTAGTCATCAAGGCTAAACACGTCGAATCATTGGTGGACGATCTGCGCCTCACATTTGACAACCTCCGAACATAGGACATACGGCTCAATCCGGAGAAATGTGTCTTCGGCGTTCCAGCCAGGAAACTACTCGGGTTCATTGTTTCCAATAGAGGAATCGTAGCGAACCCAGCCAAAATCCGAGCCCTGTCACAATTGGCAACACCAACAAACTTAAAACAAGTCCAAAAACTAGCTGGGTGCTTGGCAGCCTTAAGCTGCTTCATCTCCAGATTGGGAGAAAAGGCGCTACCACTTTATCGACTACTTCGGCGCACCGACCACTTCGAATGGATGGACGCGGCTACAGCCGGATTGGAAGAAATAAAAACTTTTTTAGCAGGTAACCCAATCCTAGCCACACCAAGTGTTGGCGAGCCTATGTTGCTCTATATATCTGCGACTCACCAGGTAGTGAGCGCCGTACTCGTCATTGAACGAGAGGAAGAGGGACATAAATTCCCCGTCCAAAAACCGGTGGACTATGTATCGGCGGTCCTTACACCATGCAAATATCGATATCCTCACTATCAGAAGAGAGCTTATGCGGTATTTATGGCATCCCGGAAGCTACGGCACTACTTTCAAGAGTGTTCGATCACGGTGGTATTCGAAGTACCACTCAACGACATCATAAATAATCGGGACGCCACCAGCCGCATAGCCAAATGGGCCATCGAGCTCCTACCATTTGAAATAACATACAAGCCACGCCGAGCCATTAAATCTCAGGTACTAGCCGATTTTGTCGCCGAGTGGACGGAAGCCGAGCTCCCTAAAGAGTACAACACATACTCCAACTGGATCATGTACTTCGACGGCTCTAAAATGTTAGCCGGACTAGGGCCTGGTGTCATCTTGACATCCCCTACGGGGGACACAGTCCGCTACGTGTTACAAATCATGTATACGGATTCCAACGATGCAGCCGAATACGAGATATTACTACACGGTCTCCGAATGGCTGTCTCTATGGGCATACAATGCCTAGAGGTGCATGGGGATTCGAACCTTGCAATATCCTAAATAAGTGGAGAATTCGATGCAAAAGACCCAAAAAATGGCGGCATACCGAAACACCGTACTCAAAATATCAGCTCGGTTTAAGGGGCTCGAATTCCATCATGTCGCTCGAGATAGTAATCAGGCAGCGGACATCCTTGCTCGCATGGGCGCTAAGCGCGATCCCGTCCCGCCTAACACCTTTGTGGAAAGGCTCTTCAAGCCATCCGTGGTATGGTGGGACAAGAGGGGAAATACTAGTACGGAGCCGATCATACCCCCAGCAGCCGAACACAATTCCGATATCATCGGGGGCTCGGGCACCGAAATGACACCTTCCGCCCATGTAATCATGGCTGCCATTGCTCCATGGACCAAACCCTTCTTGGCCTACCTTAATAGGCAGGAGCTCCCTGATGACCAGAATGAGGCCCGTCGCATAGTTCGATGCTCTAAAGCCTAAAAAGTTCACGAAGGAGAACTCTACAAGAAAAGTACTACTGGCATCCTTCAAAGATGCATCTCCGAAGCTCGCATAAGCAAGGCCTTTCGTACATGCTTCTTTTGGCCAACGGCCAGAGCAGACGCACATGCCCTTGTACAACGCTGTGTGGGATGCCAGCTTTTCGCCAACCAAAGTCATATGCCGCCCACTGCCTTAAGAACAATCCCCATCACTTGGCCCTTTGCAGTCTAGGGGCTAGATATGGTCGGACCCCTTAAAGGGGGAAGCCACAAGAAGAAATATTTGCTGGTAATGGTGGACAAATTCACTAAGTGGATAGAGGCCAAACCAGTAAAAACGGCTGAAGCCGGGCCAGTGATCGACTTCATATCCGGCGTGGTACACCGTTATGGTGTCCCGCACGGCATCATCACTGATAATGGCTCCAATTTCACAGCCGATGAGGTGAAAAATTGGTTGCTAACCTGGGTATTAAGCTCGATTACACCTTCGTATACCACCCTCTCAAACAAACGGTCATGTCAAACGGGCTAATGGCTTGATAATGAGCGGCATCAAAACCAGACTAGTGCGATCCCTACGGGAGTCAGGTAAACACTGCGTCGAGGAACTCGATTCCATACTCTCGGGATTGCGGACTACGCCCAACCGCACGACCGGATACACACCCTTTTTCATGGTGTACGACGCAGAGACCGTTTTGCCCTGCGACGTTATTCATGACTCACGTCGAGTGCGCATGTATGAAGAGAGAGAAGTCGAGCTCGATCGGCCGGACGACCTAGACGGCCTGGAGGAGGAGCGCGATATTGCAAGAGCCTGTTCCACATTTTATCAACAACAGGCTCGGAGATACCAAAGCAGAGAAGTGTGGGCCAAGACTTATAATGTCGGTGAACTCGTTTTACGCCTCCTAGAGAAGAAGAAGCACAAGGTCAAACCAAAATGGGAGGGCCCCTTCATTATAGATGAAGTGAAGGAAATATGCCCTAGAGGCAATAATAAAGATGTTATTTATATTTCCTTATATCATGATAAATGTTTATTATTCATGCTAGAATTGTATTAACCGGAAACTTAGTACATGTGTGAATACATAGACAAACAGAGTGTCCCTAGTATGCCTCTACTTGACTACCTCGTTAATCAAAGATGGTTAAGTTTCCTAGCCATAGACATGTGTTGTCATTTGATGAACATGATCACATCATTAGAGAATGATGTGATGGACAAGACCCATCCGTTAGCTTAGCATTATGATCGTTTAGTTTTATTGCTATTGCTTTCTTCATGACTTATACATGTTCCTCTGACTATGAGATTATGCAACTCCCGAATACCAGAGGAACACCTTGTGTGCTATCAAACGTCACAACATAACTGGGTGATTATAAAGATGCTCTATAGGTGTCTCCGAAGGTGTTTGTTGGGTTGGCATCACTACAAAAAAAAACACTTCCGTGATGATACGTGTTTGTCACAGTAGGTCGCGTTTTCTGTCATGCATGTACATCCATGACAAATTTATGACAAAATCAAGATAGTCTTACCTGTGCCGTCGTAGAAGTGTTCCATGACATTGCCAAAATTATCATCATGGAAGTGTCCACTTCCATGACGATAAATCGCGCGTCACAGAAGTGCTTTCGTCAAGGGTGACCGACACGTGGCATCCACCGTAACGGAACGCCGTTAAGCTATCGGGTCGGGTTTTGGATCCGATAACCCGTTAACAGCCCCGACCAATGGGGATTTTCCACGTGTAAAATCATCATAGGCTGGAGGAAACACGTGTCGGCTCATCGTTGGGACAGATGTCATCCACTCATTGGACGGAAGGCGCCTATGATACGTCGACACGTGGCACGGCCCAACAGAGGCCCATTCCTGTGAAAAGGCTGGCCCGTTTGACTTGGTCAAAAGGTGGCGGGCCGGCCCATGGAAAGCCTGTTAACGGCCAGTTCGCATATAGCCCATTTACAGCCCGCTAACCCAAGGCCCGTTACGCCCTATCCGAATTAGGCCCAGTAGCGTCATCTGGGCCATCCAATATGATTCCAGCCTGTTTTCACTTCTGGCGCATGTATGGCCCATGACGTCTTTCGGCCCATATGAGGCCCTATGTAACTCTTGGCCTATTAACGGCTTGTGGTGAAACTGGCCCGTAATGAACAGTGTATCACTTTACACCCATTAACGGCCCGTGGTGAAACTGGCCCGTAATGAACAGTGTATCACTTTATACCCATTAACGGCCCATTATTCCGTTGGGCCGTTTCCAGCCCATGTTATCTTTCGGCCTTCTCAGAGCCCATTTATTCTTGGGCTCATTTCCAGCATTCGTTTACTTACGGCCCGTTACTGTCATTTTCTGCTTGTGGGCCAAGTTCAGCTCGTGGTTACAGTCGGCCCGTTTGTGGTCCGTTAATACGTTGGACCGTTTCCATAACGTAATCAAATACGGACTATTAACGATGGCCCGTTATGGTCGGCCCATGAACGGACGATTCCAACTCTAGCCCGTTTACGACCATAATGCGGTCTGTTTGGCCCATGTTTGGCCAATCAATCATATGGCCCGTATAAGGCCCATTGATGATACGGCCCGCAGAAGGCCCATTGTTTCTACGACCCGTAGAAGGCCCATTGTTTCTATGGCCCGTAGAAGGCCCACTGTTTCTACGGCCAGTAGGAGGCCCAGTGTCACTACAGTAAATATTAGCCCATGGTTATTGTGGCCTAGTTTAAAAAAATAGGTTATTGCAGCCACTAGCTAACCATGGAAAAAGAACTGCAATGACTACAAGCAAACAAATAAACAAGACAATAAGGAAATAAATAAGCAAGCAACTAACGCTAGGCTATCACGGCTATTACATCCAATGGGCATCAAAGTTCGCCACCAGTGCAAATATAGGGAACAAAGCAACATATCATATACACTGGTTGTCAAAGTTGGCGACCAACGCAAATAAACGCCGCAGCAAAACAAATCCAGAACTGAAACCACTTCAGAAGATCTCAAGAAACAATATCCTATGTACCCATAATGCTGGCAAGATGCTTAGCAAGCTTATTAACTTTCTCTTGTTTGGCGCTTAAATCCTCCAGCGCTTGCTGTTGCACCAGAAAATATGCATCGGAATTCTGCAGGGACTTCCTCAGTCCTTCTGCTTCCTGTCGCAGCACATCTGATCGATGTCTTTCAACTTGAAGTTGAGACTCAAGAAGACGAACTGATTCAGGCAGCGAGTTTGAAGAGCTTGTGCCAGCAGTAGTGGCCAGTAACTCGAACACTACATCAAGACAGGACTTTTGGGTTCCCTCACTGTCGTCAACATAGTTTTTATCAGCTTTCTTGGAGACCAGCAGGGATGTCTCACTATCTTGAACCTTATCTGCATTACTTCCTTTACCATTGGATAACGCGGTACTGTTCTCCAATATTTTGTCCGCATTCTAAAAGAGAAACAAGCAGACACATCACATGTTTACCATGTTGTATATGAAACTCATTTTGGTAAATGAGTGCAGTAGTAAAGTGGACAGGATAACATCATGAAACAAACATATATCTATGTACCATGGTCACTTTATGGTCTATATCATTCTAGTTTATGTTGCCAAATCAAGATAGAGACACAGTTCAAATAATATTTGTTCAAGACAAAGCAGAATAGACAGAATATAAGTGTGGGTAACTATAGAGCAATAACAACACTTGTAATGTGCATGACATGAGAACATAACTGTTTATTCAATTGAAACTGAAATCAACATAGGGCAGGTTACAACAGCAAACCAGTTAAAGAAACAGGTTTAAAACATACCTGTTGCGCCATTGGAGTTTCAATTCCATCCTTCAAAATTGAAAATAGTTGGTATGAGTAAATACAGTAATGCAAGAGCAAAGGAGTATGAACCATAGCTACAGAACCTGACCTGAGAACAAATCTTCTTCTCCTTTAAGTGTTGAGTTGGGATTCGGAGTGGTGGTCCTCGTGCTTTGGGCACTGCAGTTCCCTTACTAACTGCTCGTGCTTGGGTGCTCTATGGTGGAGACGGTGCTGTGTCAACTGGAACTGGGTTACTATCTGCCGGGGTTGGGGTTAGAAGGGGTGTAGCTGGTTCTCCGTCCAACTGGGTAGGGGTACAATCTGCGAGAGTCTGGGTTATGTGTGGTGGATCTGGTCCTTGGGCAAGTACAACCGTGGTTCTATCTTCATCAACTAGTAGCACTATCTTTTCTGAAGACTGTGTTGTTACTCCCTTAGATACTGCCATCACGCTCTCCAATTCAAATGGCTGATAAACAAGAAAAGTAATTGAAAGTATAGACATTGTATGATAGCAGGTGCAATGGATAGTGGGGAATAAAAGAGGGCATGAAATAATTCTTATTTATGTTGTCTAACCAAACAGGAGTGCATGACACAATTTCACATATATGATGGCTAAATAAACAGGATAGCACGACACAATTTCACATAATGACGGCTAACTAAAAAAGATGGAAATACATAGTTCAAAATATGAGACTATGTAAACAGGATGACATGACATAACTATATAATGTGTTTACTAAATAGGTTGGCATGCCATAATTCACATACATTCACGGATAGAATGCCATAATTCAAAATATGATGACTGTAAACACTAAACAGGATGAGATGATATAACTATATGATGTCTTTATTAAATGGGTTGCCATGCCATAATTCAGATAGATGATGTGTATGTACTATGTAAACATGGTGGCATGATATAATTCAAATATATGATTTATATAGTAAGCAAGTAAGCAGATGGCAATCCATATATGATGTAAAAACTAAGCAATGCAAGACAACATGCATGACATGGGTAATATAACCCTGCCAAGTTTGAGCATAGACCTCAGGGGGGAAATAGGACTGGTCATCAGTCTCTGAATCCTCCTCTGAGGAGCTCTCTGTAACCAGCAAGATGTCTGCTTCAGCAGGTAGCATTGTCTGCTATGAATACCTTGTTTTCACTCCAGATACTTCCATCACCGCTTCAAATGGCTGATGCACAGGAAGAGTAGTGGAATATACAAACGTTGTCGACAAATGGAACACGTAATACAAAAAAATGATAGCACGATATAATTCACATACATGATGATTGGCTAAACATCATGGCATTGCATTATTCACATATATAATGCCTTTGCAACAAGATAGCATTGTATAATTCACATATATAATGTCTTGCAACAAGATGGCAGTGCATAATTCACATATATGGTAATTAGACACTGAACAGGTGGCATTCACACAAAGCATGTCTAAACTAATCAAATGACATAGCAATGCGAGACACCATACACACGATATGAGCAACATAACCCTGCCAAGTTAGAGCATACACCTCGGGGGGGGAATAGGACTGGTCATCTGTCTCTCAATCCTCCTCTGAGGAGCTATCCGTAACCAGCGAGATATGCGCTTCGTTAGATAGCATAGTCTGCTCTGAAGACCTTGTTTTCACTCCAGAATTTGCCATCACCGTGTCAAATGGCTGATGCACACGAAGAGCAGTTGAATGTACTAACATTGTTGACCAATGTAATATGTAACAAAAAAAGGATGGCCTGATATAATTTACATATAAGATGACTGGCTAAGCAGGATGGCATTGCAAAATTCACATATATGATGCCTGGCTAAACAAGATGGCGTTGCATAATTCACATAAACGATGAATAAACTAAACAGATGGCATTCACACAAAGGATGTCTAAACTAAGCAGATGACATATTTGATGTATAAAGTAAGCAATGCAAGACACCATATGCATGATATAACCAACATCAGCATGCCAAGTTAGAGCGAAGACCTCAGGGGGTAAATAGGAGTTGTCTTCTCCTTCTGAATCCCCCTCAGAACATATATCTTCCTCTCGATTACAATCCGAAATGCGTGGAGGGGGGCTGCCTTTGTGCCTACCATGGAGCGACGTCTGCATGAAATTTTATTGCCACGCAAGGCTCGTCTCTTTTTCTCTACATGTTCACTTCCATTGTTTACAATAACTGTCATGCATAGGAATAAAACATAGTGAGATTATGTAAGGAGTGCATGCAGAAATCCAGAGTGATGGTAGCAACCTGTGGATAGACCCAAAACCAATAATAGCAGGCAAATAATGGCTTCAGTTAAAAAATACAGATAATGGCTTCGTTACTGTTTGTTTCCCACCCAACATGAAACTCATAGTAGACACCAGAGATTAACCAGATAGTAGATAGATACTATTGATACCGGCCCCGATATGTACCCCACAACCGATAAAAACTCAAGTTTGACCATTAGTTTGGAGCTGACTCAGAGTCTAATCGGTGAACAGGACGATAAAGTAGCATGTAATATTAAGCGATGCATAACGTAAGCAGACACGAAAGAGTGCGACCTCTCTTGCGGACCCGTGTAGTCCTCGAGGTCATCTGCTCGGTTGATGATGGTAATGCAGTTTTCATGGCTGCCAGAGGCAGAGAAGAAGATCTGAGGCGGCGAAAGACAGTCTGGAGGCCGGATCCCTGCTGTGCTGGACCCTTCTATCGTTGGAGCAGCTGAGCTGGGGTGGACGACGGCACAGCAGGAGCGGGACAAACCACACAAGGTTTTCTTTGACAACTATGTGTAAGAGAAGTAATTCTGTAAGGGCTCGTTTGAATTGGAGGATTCCAACAATGCAGGGATAGGAAATAGACAGGAATAGGATAGGAATGCACGTGCAAAACAGAGAATTTAAAAACACAAGATTTCTGCCAATCTGGGTGTTTGATTCACAACAATTGGAAGATCACAGGATGCAAAGAAGCATGGTGAGATTAAGTCAAACCACAAGAAAATGTACGGTTATAATGCTATTATGCTACTATCTCTTAGTCTTGTGCTTCATGAATAGGAATTTGAAAAGGAGGACAAGTGAAAATTAAAATTCCTTTTTTCTTTCAAGGAGACACTAAAGGAACAAATCCGTGTGCTTAGTGGACAATATATATAACATGTAGAGTAAAAAAGAGATGCAACAAGTGTACAACCTCTTTGGCGAAGACATGTCGATCTCAGCGTGATTGGGTTGGCCGGTGAGGATGCTCCGCTGACTTTGCTGTCGGAGGAGGGGAAGAAGATCTTAGTCGTCTGGAGATGGAGCCCGAGGTACTGCTCCGCTGTGATGGAGGGTTTCGTCGTTGGAGCAGCTCCGGTGAGTTTTAACCTGAGTGGAATACTAATAGCATCTCTAATACATGACGTAAAATACATAACCACAAAGTGCTAGATGTAAAATACATCAGCCGCTCATCTCTGAACTTAACTGTCGAAACTGAACTTAACTGTCGAAACTGAATTTTGCTGTCGAAACTGAATTTTGCTGTCGAAACTGAACGCACTAGCAAGGTGAGGCTACACGTCGATCGACTGACTTTTTCATCTCTGGTCAGTCGATTTTGCAGCCGTTGGATACGAAATCAAGGGCCTGCGGTTCATCTTCAACCTCCACCCCCCTGAGCCGCCAGCCACCACCGGCCAAACAGCAGCCCCCCGCCGCCCGCGGCCGGCGGTGCGCCGCCCCGCCCGCCCCGAAA
Source organism: Triticum aestivum (assembly GCF_018294505.1). Lineage (NCBI taxonomy): Eukaryota > Viridiplantae > Streptophyta > Magnoliopsida > Poales > Poaceae > Triticum > Triticum aestivum. The sequence goes on from NC_057796.1 coordinate 152,762,981, forward strand.
ACACTCCCCACCGCCGGTTCGCCGCCGCCCCGGCCATCCCTCTAGGCCCCCCCGTGCCGAGATTTTTCTCCGGCGATCCCCACGCCACCGTCCCGCCAACGCCCCGCCACCGCTGGCGACCACCGCCCCCATCCTGAACGCTAAGATAGATAGTGGGGTACCTTTCCGGCGAGCCCCCTCCCCGCCGCGGCTGGTTCTTCCTTCACCCCGGCGAGCCCCCACCCCCTGAAAATCGACTGACCCAAGAGTCGATTCAGTCGACTGAAGTGTAGCTAAATCGGAGCAGCATCGCAAGCAAGAGCAAGAGCGAGAGCAGCAGTGCGAGCAAGAGCAATAGCAAGAGCACACGAGGCAGGGGACCTAGAGCAAGAGCAGAGCAGCAGCGCGAGCGAGAGCTAAAGCAGCAGCAGCTCCTACTGATGTGGACGTCGCCACCGAGGGAGCGACGCCATGGAGGAAGTGGCCGGCGACGCCGCCGTGGATGGAGCCGCGCCGTGTCGGCTCGGGACCGAGCGCCGGCAGCACCGTGAGATCGAATCAAGAAGAAAATGCGGCAATTAGTGTACAACCTCTTTGGTGGCGCCGATTAGGCCGCAGCTTCATCTGAGGAAACGGTGATGATGATGCTCTTTCGGTGGTGCAGGTGAAGACGGCGGTGTGGGAATGGAGGTGGCGTGAAAGACGAGGGGAACGTCGGGGCAGCTCCTTGGAGGTGGAGGACGGGGTAGCTGAACCGGCGGGATGATGAGATCGACGATGGATCCTCATCCGGTACGGTGGATGAGGGACGTCGAGGTGTTGCTGTGGACGACATCGTCGGGGAAGAGGCTCCGGCTGGGTGGCGGACAGAGCAGGGTGTGGGGTTTCGTCGCGGGTTTTCGCGGCCTCGGTGTACGAATGGGTGGGCGGATGGGATGGCAGTGGGGAACCATGGCTTAGAGACGCGCTTGTCTGAAATGTGGTGTAACTTATGAAAGTACCCCCACCGATTTGAGGCGGTTCTTTCGGTTCAGGGGTACCACGGGCATTTCGCGTGTTGGGATTTCACAGGAGGTGGGAGTTTTCGCGCGCGTTGTAATTTCGGAATAGCAAGGTGCGGGTTGAGATGGAGGGAGTTGTCGGAGCACAACGAGACAAAGATATATCTTAAATATTTCGGGCTAACAAGGCGCGGGTTGAAATTTCCGGACAAGCCCAACGTGTACTGTACCAAATCAATGCATACTACAAATGTCATTCAAAACTTTGAATTCATGTTATGTTCAATTAAAATATTTCGCTACGTGTATAATGCATGCAACCTACTACTCAAATGAACGTTTTAGTGGATTCCAAACGTACATACTACCGCTTCAATATGAATTAAATTTGAATTCGTTTCTCTATTTGAACAAGATCTACAGTAATGATTGTTGTGAAGTCAAAGCATTTGAATTCGTTTCTCTGTTTTAATAAGATCTACAATCATCATTATTGTCAAGTTAAACCATCGTTTGTGTATTATCTTCACAGCACACCACATGATTAGTCTCGAGTTACATATGAACTATGTGTACTATATGAACTCGAACTAGATTTTTTGAATCCACTTTATTTTGATTTCAAATCACATTACATTTCTAGCTCTAGCTAGATCTTCATAATCTAAACCATGTCTCATATGTATAATGTGTTTATCACATTATGTATGGTGCCCCGCCCCCTACGCCTACAAGTATTTAGATGTGAGTTGCAAACACCACACATTACCACAAATTCAAATAAAACGTAAGAATGTTCGATATATAGTATTGTTTAGATTGTTCGATATTTAGTTGTAAGCTGCAAACGCCACACATTATCACAAATTCAAATAAAATGTGAGATTGTTTGATGTATAGTATGGTTTAGATTGTTCGGCATTTAGCTGTGAGTTGCAAACGCCATGCATTATCACATTATGGTATAACATGTGCACAGCACGTGTATCACCGCTATATTCATGCATGCAATGTTTAAAACACTATGATCTCCTATTCAAATATATGAATCCGCTTTCATATCAAATTATGATCTTTGTTAGTCTCTTACACCCACACAATCCTCTAACCTTTGTAGCTACCACTAACTTTCTCTCGTGCATGCACACGCCCTCCTCGCCCTCCCCCTCCCCCGGCATTCTATCCACCGGGCACATTCATTTTTTTCTTTAGGTCGTTCTCCCAGAGTCTCCACAACTCCTTTCCCACACACACCGATGGATAAACCTCTCCAGCGATGCCTGCCTACAACATACACACACACCTTCAATCTCCTCCTTTATGTGTCCTTGCCTCGTGTCTCTCATATGGTCAGACACACGTGTAAACTCTCGCCCCTCTTTTCATCGATCTCACAACCGCACACTCCTCCCCCTATCTAGCTAGTAGTTGGGCCTCTCGCACCACTTCCTAGCTCCATTCTCTCTGTCTATCCGTCTCGCTGGGCCTTATTTGCCTCTAACAAATGGACGTACACCGACCGATCTCTCGCTATACATATAGCTAGCTAGGTCCTTATAACTCGTTTTTACCCACACGTCAATCGATCTACCTCATTAGTTGTGTCTCTCCCTTCCTCCGACAAACAACAATTGATCTACCGATCTAGTTAGGTTTGCTTACCAAACACATGGTTCCCCTTCATCATCCATGGATGCGTCCCGACAGATCTATCACGCACAGGCACACACAGAAACACATCCCCACTCTTATTGATAACATTGCAGTTCCACCCTCAGTTTGTCTAGTAGGCCTCTCCCACCATCTTCGAGAAGCAACTCCATCACCCATCCAGCACTCTACCCCTCTCCCTCCCTCTCCCTCCCTCTCCCTCCCTCTCTCTCTCCTCTCTCTCTCTGTCCCATCATATTTCCCGTCCTTCAGTCATGTATGGATGTCGACCGATCTCCCTCAAGACATAGCTGGGTCTCTCCTTCTCAACACATATACGAGTCGTTCTACCTCTATAGTTAGGCCTCTGCCCACCCCTCCCCCCACCCCCTCCCCCCACACACACCAATACATCGAGCGATCTAGTCATGTCTCCCTGCCACACACAAACTTGACATGTGCCCTCTAACGTTCCGGTAGGCCAGTCGCCCTATATCTTTGACTTGCACACACACAATTTCGATGGCTCTCTTCATCGATCTCGCACCCACCCACTTGATCCTCTCTTCGACTCTATCGATAGCTATGACCCCTCCCTCTCTTCTCGTGGATTGCCCGACCCTCTATGTATGATATGGATAGGCCTCCATTTCACACACATTGCATGCAAAATTTTGTTTGAGATGTCATCGACACATATTCCCACAAATAATTCACGAAATCAACCCCCACCCACCCCCACCCCAAAACAAAAAAACTCACGAACGCAGTTTGTATCTCTCACACACACCCACGTAGGTGGGGGAAGTGCACGAAGAGAAGAGGTGCATGCACGGCGCACGTACTCCCGTCTCTTTTCCAACCACACCCGCACGGTACACGGTGGAGCTCATTTCTGTACGAAAAAGGCAGCCCACATGGTAATTTGGCACGTGTACTGGTTGTCCACTTGGTGGAGGGAGGATCGTCTACCACAGGTGAACAAACAAATTGCGACTTGACGTGTTATGTTAAAAAAAGAGGCAAACCATGTGGGGCCTACCTTAGAGGCAAGGCTCTATACACTGGAGTACTTTTGATGTGTCCCGTCAACTCGCAGAACGAGGAGAAGCTTGCTTAGTATGCCGTCTCCCCCGCCCACGGGCGCGGTGGCTCGTAGGATGAGGTGAAGCTTGCTCCGCCTTACGCCCGCTCCCTCGCCCATGCGCGCGGTGGCTCGCAGGACGAGGAGAAAAATTTACTACCCTCCGTTTACTCCTCGTCCCTACTACCTTGGTTATAGAGATTATATCATATTGTTTGGAATATATATGTCCTTTAGTAGATTTCAATATGAACTACTAGTACATACTCCAAACACTGATGTATATAGACGCCCGGTCGGCAGGAATGGCTGCCATCTACTTGTGGTCCGTCGTCCGCCCGTCCCGAAGAGCGCTGGAGCGCGAGGAAGCCATGGTGGGCAATAGTGGTGTGGACAGGAGAAAGGGAACGGATGTGGATGACTGCGGCTATGGCCGGCGCAGTAGTTTATATAGCAATGGTGGGCGGGCGGAGGGACGGACGTGTGGCGCCGGAGTAGCCGCCTCGGCAACTGCGTATCATTAATGTGGGCGGGAGATGGACGGACGGACGACACTTGTGTCATTTGAAGGCGGAGCAATCGCCTGCACCGGGAAGCAGGGCGGGCGGCGCTGACTGTTTCAGGCGGAAAGCGCGCGCGGGCGAGGAGATGACTTTACTTGGAGAGGATGACAATGGGGACCCACCAGGTCCATAGCCTCACGTACGCAAGTGCCTCCATATTATATATATATATAACTATACTTTATTTTGCTTCCTCCTGGTTTCCTGACATCACGGTCCCACACCATTGTCAACCTATGTAGTAGTCAATAAACGAGAGAATTGCACAAGAAGCGGTTGACAGCTGGGACCAAGAAGCTCGAGCAGTATTTGTGTTTTTGAGGTGTGAGCACTGCAGAGTTTTTCAATGTTTAGCCCAGATATTAATTTTTCTCCTCTGAACAACAACGAAAACATCGCTAGAGGTATTAACTGGGCGGGCTATGGCCCGTCTAGCCCAGGCCAGATATCCAGCCCAGATATTAATTTTTTTCAAGCTGAAAATGGCTAGCCCACCTGTACTTTTTTTAGGAATACCCAGGCAAGGTCAAGTTGTTATTCTCCGCCCCGCTGGGCTGCAAATCTTTCCAAGGAGGGATGCATTAGGCTTAACAAAAAATGGGCTTTAAGAAATAATAAATGGGATGTAATTATAAAAACTGGGCAGTAACTATAAAAAATGCACCAAACACGTGATTACTTTATAAAATATTATTTTTGGATATTGAAAATTTTAATTTCATTAATTGTTGCGAGCGCAATGTTTCGTTGGATTTTTACGTAATATAAATTTATATTGAAATTGTATTTAATCTAACTAGAAATTTCGGGATAAAAATATTTTGGATCCCATCAAAATGTGGGAAATTTTATTGAATTCTGTTTTGAACGGTTGGTTGAAATGGGTTGTACTTTTAACAAACTGTAAATGGGCTGTAGTAAATTGCATTAGAATTCAAAAATGGGCTACACATTCTTACAAATCTCAAATGAGCTATAAGTTCTCTGCCACACACTTCTGGCCTTACTAAGTTGACGCGTCCCCTAAAAAAATAGAGTTGACGCGTATGCAAGGCTTTGTCAACTTATAGTCAACACACGGTTCTAGCAGCAGTGGCCGTTGGATGTCCATCCAACGGATGCCGTGCTTCTTCTTCAATCTCGGATATTCTAGCTTCACCCGCCCAAAAAATGATTCCTCCCCCTGACATCTGGGGCGCACCGTTTCGGAAGCTGACATGTGGGCCTACTAAGCTGATCTGCATGCATTCAAAAAAAAGTTGACGTACCAAGGGCTTTGTCAACTTAGTCAATATAAACGATTCTAGCTGCAGTGACCGTACGATGTCCATCCAATGGTCGTCGTGCTTCTTCAACCTCTGGTCTTCTTGCTCCAGCCGCCCAAAGCAGCACCGGTCGTGCCGCCTGCTCCTACCTCCCGTGGCCGGCTGTGCTGCCGCGGAGGCCTCACCGCCCCCTACTACTCCCACCACTGGCGAGGCCATCCCTCCACTCACCCACACCCCCTGTTATTCTGCGGCGACGGCAGCCTCACACCGCAACCGAACCAGTGAACGCTGATACTCCTCTCCGCGTGGGCAGCCACTACTGCGTCTTGCCCGGCTCCGCGTCGTCCCCTTCCTAGGCCTCGCCGTCGTCCACCGCCGTGGTGCTCTCGGCGCGGCGTGGTCAATGTGGTCAACGACCGACTTCCATCGGAAGAGTACTGTACGTGGAGAGGCTGACAGCTGGGTCCACGGCAGCCGCAAGGAAGTGCCTCCTTATTACGCGGAAAATAATTATTCCTCCACCTGACAGCAGGGACCCACCGGACGGGCCACCAGTATTTTGCGAAAAAATCGTTTCCCCCTGACTGCTGGGACCCACCGTATGGGCCACCGTATTTCGTGAAAAAAATGTTCCCCCCGCTGTCAGCTCGGACCCACCGGAAGTGCCTCCTTATTACGCATAAAAAAATGAATACTCCCCCGGCTAGCTGGGACCCACCTTGGTGGGAGGCTGACTTGTGGGCCTACTAAGTTGACGGGGATGAAGGGCTTTGTCAACTTAGTCAATATGAACGATTCTAGCTCCAGTGACCGTACGATGTCCATCCAACGGCCGTAGTGCTTCTTCAACCTCTGGTCTTCTTGCTCCAGCCGCCCAAAGCAGCGCCGGTCGTGCCGCATGCTCCTGCCTCCCGTGGCCGGCTGTGCTGCCGCGGAGGCCTCACCGCCCCCTACTATTCCCACCGCTGGCCAGGCCCTGCGGCGACGGCAGCCTCACACCGCAGCCGAACCAGTGAACCATCATACTCCTCTCCGCACGGGCTTCCACTGCCGCATCTTCCCCGGCTCCGCGTCGTCCCCTTCCTAGGCCTCGCCGTCGTCCACCGCCGTGGTGCTCTCCGCGCGGCGTGGTCAACGTGGTCAAGGAACGACTTCCATCGGAAGAGTACTGTATGTGGAGAGGCTGACAGCTAGGTCCATGGCCACAACCTAGTTTTTTGTGATTTGCCAAGTAAGTCGCTTTGTCAGGCCTGTTGGGCTGCAAATCTTTCAAGACGAGGAGAGCTTTCATTCGGCTGGCCGAGAAAATGGCCCATCAGTAATGAGAAATGGGCTGTACATTTTTAAAACACATCAAACCGGCAATTTGTTTCAAATATCTTTTTTTTAATTTCAAGATTTTAAATTACATTAATTTTTATGCGTGGAGAATTTGTTGGATTTTATATTGATATAAATTTATTTTTAAAATTAGTTTGAATGTGAGTCAAAATTTCGGGATTAAAAACAGTTCGGACCGCACCGAAATATGCAAAATTTCGTATAATTTTTTTACCGTGGCCACAATATGGGCTGTAATGCTAACAACAAGGATATGGGCTCCAAAAAAAACCTTAAGAATTAGCAAATGGGCTGTAAATTATTAGAAATAATGGCAGATGGGTTGTATGATGTTTTCCACAGATTTGAGGCTTTCCTAAAAAAAAGGTTGACGCACAAGCACTAACTGTTGGATGTCCATCCAACGGCCGTCGTGCTTCTTCAATCTCTGCTCTTCCTGCTCCAGCCGCTCAAACAAGCGCCGGTGGGACTGCCTGCTCCCTCCTCCCCGCGGCCGGCTGTGCTGCCGCGCAGGCCTCACTGCCCCACCGTACTCCCATCGCTAGCCTAGCCATCCCTCTACTCACCCACACCTGCTGTTATTCTCCGGCGACGGCAGACGAACCAGTAAACCCTCGTATAGTCGTACTCCCCTCCACGTGGGAAACAACTGCCGAGTCTTCCCTGCCTCCGTGTCGTCCCCTTCCTAGGCCTCGCCGTCGTCCACCGCCGTGGTGCTCTCGGCGCGGCGTGGTCAATGTGGTCAACGACCGACTTCCATCGGAAGAGTACTGTGCGTGGAGACGCTGACAGCTGGGTCCATAGTCGCAGCAAGGAAGTGCCTCCTTATTACGCGCAAAATAATTATTCCTCCACCTGACAGCGGGGACCCACCGGATGGGCCACCGTATTTCGCGAAAAAAATGTTTCCCCCCTGACTGCTGGGACCCACCAGCTACACCTTCGCACGCAAGGAAGTGCGTCCGGGAATAAAAAAGATTCGCCCCCCTGACTGCTGGGACCCACCAGCTACATCTTCGCACGCAAGGAAGTGCCTGACAGTCGGGACGCACCTGGTCGAAGCGTACGTAGCGTTGTCATTCTGGTCACGAACGTGTACGTACATATATACTGGTGGATGTAGAGTCGCACACGTGTCGTAGTAGAGGCACACACGTAGCATGTACACGTACGTATAGCGGCCAGGGTGCAAGAAATAAAATACGGCCACGTATGTGTACATACGGGCGGGGTCTCGAACGCTTACTCGCGCATACGTACGGCGAGGGCTCGTTGACATGGCTGGGTCGGAACGGAGAAACAACGTCGTCGTCGTGTTCATGGGGAGGCAACGGAATGTGTCGTGTTCATGGGGAGGCAACGAAATGCGTCGTGTTCATCGGGAGGCAACGGATCGCGTGGGAGCCAACCGGCTGGGTCGGAACGGAATGCGTGGTCGTGTTCATTGGGAGGGCTTGGACGGAACAGGCGATGGAAACGAGGCCTGGCATACCACACAACGGAGGAAATGGACCTCCTATGTTCGGAACGGGGTCCTATTGATCAGGAGGGGTGTGGCGTACCACAAAACGGAGGAAACAGACCTCCTACGGTCGAAACGGGGGTCCTGTTGATCGGGAGGGGTGTGGCGTACCGCAAAACGGACGAAACGGACCTCCTACGGTCGAAACGGGGGTCCTGTTCATCAGGAGGGGTGTGGCGTACCGCAAAACGGGACTCCACGAGATATTGTTCATCTCCACCGTTGACCTCCTCCAGCCTCCACGGGCTACCGTCGACCTCCTCCAGCCTCCACGGGCTCCTGTTCATCCAGCCTCCACCGCGCGCTACTCCACCGGCTACTGTTCAAGCACCCCTCCACGGGCACCCCTCCACCGTCTACTGTTCATCCAGCCCTCCACACCACGGGGTCCTGTTCAACCACCCCTCAACGGGCACCCCTCCACCGTCTACTGTTCATCCAGCCCTCCACCACACCACGGGGTCCTGTTCATCCAGAGGCAACGCCACCGCTCACTGTTCATCCAAACCCCCCGCAACGCTCACTGTTCACCCCAGAGGTAGCATCGATCGACTTCAGTTAGCAGTAGTAGCGAAGGAATCGCTCGATCGGGTTCAGTTAACAGCCATCGATCGATCGCTCGGGTTCAGTAACGCGTAGCCTACAGTGCAATCGCCCGGGTTCAGTTAGAGCCCAATGCCTCGCTCGGGTTCAGTTAGAGCCAATGCCTCACACACACGCGCGTACGTGTACGAGAGAAACGCGCATCGCTCGGCCCCTGACCTCTCACCGTAACCGGGAACTCCCCGAAATTTTCCTCACCCTCGCTTCTACCATGGTTTTTTCCGTCATGGATGGCCCAAAGAATGTCATGCAGCTGCGTCTCCGGCCCGCCCAGGACGAAAAGCCCATTTTCTATCATGATTTTTTGTCATAGAAGTAGGAGCCCACCACATCTATGATGATACCGGGTTTTGTCACAATTATCGTCATAGAAGTGTCATATGTATGACAGAATTTTTTTTCGTTCGGCCCAAAATGTCACGGATGTGTCTTTTTTTGTAGTGCATAGATCAAGATTAGGATTTGTCACTCCGTGTATCGAAGAGGTATCTCTGGGCCCTCTCGGTAATGCACATCACTATAAGCCTTGTAAGCAATGTGACTAATGAGTTACTTGCGGGATGATGCATTACGGAACGAGTAAAGGGACTTGCCGGTAACGAGATTGAACTAGGTATGATGATACCGACGATCGAATCTCGGGCAAGTAACATACCGATGACAAAGGGAACAACGTATGTTGTTATGCAGTTTGACCGATAAAGATCTTCGTAGAATATGTAGGAGCTAATATGAGCATCCAGGTTCCGCTATTGGTTATTGACCGGAGACATGTCTCGGTCATGTCTACATAGTTCTCGAACCCGTAGGGTCCGCACGCTTAACATTCGATGACGATTTGTATTATGAGTTATGTGATTTGATGACTGAATTTTGTTCGGAGTCCCGAATGAGATCACTGACATGACGAGGAGTCTCGAAATAGTCGAGACATAAAGATTCATATATTGGAAGGCTATATTCGGACAGCGGAAAGATTCCGAGTGATTCGGGTATTTCTTGGACTACCGGAGAGTTACGGGAATTCGCCGGGGGAAGTAGTGGGCCTTAATGGGCCATACGGGAAAGGAGAGAAGGGCCTCAAGGGGTGGCTGCGCGCCCCCCATGGGCTGGTCCGAATTGGAGTAGGAGGGGGCGGCGCCCCCTCCTCCTCCTTCCCTCGTTCTCCTACTAGGAATAGGAAAGAGGAGGGGAATCCTAGTTGGACTAGGGAGTCCTAGTAGGATTCCCCACACCTGGCACGCCCCCTAGGGCCGGCCACCTCTTCCCTACCCTCCTTTATATACGTGGCCAGGGGGCACCCCATAGACACACAAGTTGACTTCTTAGCCATGTGCGGTGCCCCCCCCACAGTTTTCCACCTTGGTCATATTGTCGTAGTGCTTAGGCGAAGCCCTGCATCGGTAACTTCATCATCATCGTCACCACACCGTCGTGCTGACGAAACTCTCCCTCAACCTCAGATGGATCTAGAGTTCGAGGGACGTCACCGAGCTGAACGTTTGCAAATTGCGGAGGTGCCGTGCGTTCGGTACTTGATCGGTTGGATCGCGAAGATGTTTGACTACATCAACCATGCTACTTAACGCTTCCGCTTTCGGTCTACGAGGGTACATGGACACACTCTCCCCGCTCGTTGCTATGCTTCTCCTAGATAGATCTTGCGTGATCGTAGGAATTTTTTTGAAATACTATGTTCCCCAACAGTGGCATTCGAGCCAGGTCTATGCGTAGATGTTATATGCACGAGTAGTACACAAAGAGTTGTGGGTGATAATAGCCATACTGCTTACCAGCATGTCATACTTTGATTCAGTGGTATTGTTGGATCTAGCGGCCTAGACCGACATTACATGACCGCGTTCATGAGACTGGTTCTACCGCCGTGCTTCGCACACAAGTGGCTAGTGGGTGTCTGTTTCTCCAACTTTAGTTGAATCGAGTGCGACTACGCCCGGTCCTTGTTGAAGGTTAAAACATCACACTTGACGAAAAATTGTTGTGGTTTTGATTCGTAGGTAAGAACGGTTCTTGCTAGAAGCCCGTAGCAGCCACGTAAAACTTGCAACAAAGAAGTAGAGGACGTCTAACTTGTTTTTGCAGGGCTTGTTGTGATGTGATATGGTCAAGATGTGATGATATATAAATTGTTGTATGAGATGATCATGTTTTCTAAAAGTTATCGGCAACTGGCAGGAGCCATATGGTTGTCGCTTTATTGTATGAAATGCAATCGCCGTGTAATTGCTTTACTTTATCACTAAGCGGTAGCGATAGTCGTAGAAGTAATAGTTGGCGAGACGACAACGATGCTTCGATGGAGATCAAGGTGTCAAGCCGGTGACGATGGTGATCATGACGGTGCTTTGAAGATGGAGATCAAAGGCACAAGATGATGATGGCCATATCATATCACTTATATTGATTGCATGTGATCTTTATCCTTTATGCATCTTATTTTGCTTGGTACGGCGGTAGCATTATTAGATGATCTCTCACTAAATTTCAAGGTACAAGTGTTCTCCCTGAGTATGCACCGTTGCGACAGTTCGTCGTGCCGAGACACCACGTGATGATCGGGTGTGATAAGCTCTACGTTCACATACAATGGGTGCAAGGCAGTTTTGCACACGCAGAATACTCGGGTTAAACTTGACGAGCCTAGCATATGCAAATATGGCCTGGGACCACTGAGACCGAAAGGTCGAGTGTGAATCATATAGTAGATATGATCTACATAGTGATGTTCACCATTGAAAACTACTCCATCTCACGTGATGATCGGACATGGTTTAGTTGATATGGATCACGTGATCACGTAGATGACTAGAGGGATGTCTATATAAGTGGGAGTTCTTAAGTAATATGATTAATTGAACTTTAATTTATCATGAACTTAGTCCTGATAGTATTTGCATAATTATGTTGTAGATCAATAGCTCGCGATGTAGCTCCCCGTTTATTTTTTGATATGTTCCTAGAGAAAAACTGTCACATCCCTAGTTCTGGTATGACCTAGACTAGCTAGTCATGTGTGCATCATGTTTAAATTCCATTTAAATTTGAAGTGGGGTTTTGTGAAACCCTCAGAATCATTTCTGGAAACGACCCAGATAAAAATTGCTCCAAAAGGGTCCAAGAAAATGTTCATGTTGCTCTCTGAAAATATTGGACAGAGATAAAAATCAAACCAATATTTTTAGGAGCTCCTAAATATTTATCTTGGCCATTTGGAATTAATGCAGCAATTATTTGCATTGGATATATATATGTTATATATTTTATATATGTCCAAAAATTCTGAATTTTGGTGAGGGGCTTTGGATTAATCCCTTAGGTCCCTGCAAAAATTGACAGAAGTAAATAAAATGATTTAGTACTTTACTAAATCAGAACAAATGTCAGAAAAATAGAAAAGAAACAGAAATAAAAAGGAACTTACCTGGGCCACTTACCTGTGTAGCCGGGCACTGTGAAGCCCGGCGGCCCAACAGGCCGGCCCAGCCGACTGGCACTCCCAGTCGTCGTCTTCACCGTGCCAGGAGGACGCCGAGCACGCGCTCGCCGCACGCGGCCACGCGCCCAGCCAGCTCCTGCCTCCCTGCTTGCTCCGCGACCCCCTGCAACGTCGCCACGCAACCCCCCGGCTCCCCTCGCTCCCCCCCGTGCCCATTCCCCCTCCCCTGGTCTCTCTCCCGCGCACGGCCGAACGCTGCCGTCGCTTCGCCATTGCCGCAGCCACCGCCTCCCCCTCGCCTCTCCGACACGCGCAGGAGCTCCGCCTCCTCGCTCTAAAGCTCTCCGCCAAGCCACGCAAGCCGGAGCACTCCATGGATCCGTCGCCGTCGCCATCTTCGCCTCCGGCCGCCGTGGATCTCCATCGCCGCCGCGCCGACTCCAGCCCTTCCTCGAGCTCTCCAACGGCGCCCGCCGATCCGCTGTGAGCCCCCGCATCGGTTTCCCCTCCTCTCCTGCCTCCCCGTGCTCTGTAGCCCGCGGCCGCTCGAGCCCGAGCTCCGGCCGCCGCCTCGAGCTCGTTTCCGATGAGCTCCGGCCACCCCCGTCTCTCCCGCTTGCTCCAGATGACGCGGACGAGCGCTGGCTCCTCGCCCGTGGTCTCCGCCTCCCAAATGGTCGCCGGAGCGACGATCCCGAGCCCCTCCGCCGCGTTCGCCCTCGCCGGCGACTAATCGCCGGTCAAACCGGGTCAACCCCGCTAACTAACCCCCCCTGTGACACTGACATGTGGGCCCAGTGCGCCCTAATCTTCTAATTAGATTAGTAAACCCCCTGTTTAACACTGTGTCACTGACGTGTGGATCCCACATGTCAGGTTTGACCCAGTCAGCGCTGTTGACTTGCTGACGCAATGCTGACGTAGTTATTCATTTTCTGGATTTAAATTAAATCAGGAAATTCCAGAAAATGATATAAACTTCTAAAAATCATAGAAATTCAACCGTAGCTCAGATTTAAATAATTTATATATGAAAAATGATTAGAAAAATTCAAGCTATCCATCTGTGCCATTTTCATGCATGAAAAAACAACCTATACATGCTGTATATATGAAAACACACTTATGGCATTTAAAGGGACTTACATTAGAGTTGCATTTGAACCTTTGGTTCAAATGGATCTCTCCAAGTTGAATGCTAAATGCATTGGCTCAAAACACATCACATATTCATGCCATATTCATGCATCATATTGTTGCATATGATTGTGTTTTGATTGTCGACACCGTTCCTTCTCGATAGGTCCTGCTCTGGAGAGTGTTCTAGAGTACCTGTCTGAGGAGCAGTGCCACCCTGTTGATCTACCAGGCAAGCAAACCCCCTTTGTTCATTCCGATACAATCCTACTCTCTCGCTCCTGCTCTCTTTTACTGCATTAGGACAACAACGATTCAACTGCTACTTTATGCTGCGGTAGTTGAACCCATTCCTCTGCATGACCTGTCATTGCCACAGTAAATAGTTGAAACCCACTAGCATGTGTAGGAGTTGTTTGAGCCATGTTGTGTTCCTACCATGCCTTGCCTGCTATTGCTTAGAGTTGTGTCAGGTCTGATTCATTGGGAATGAATTGGAGTGTTACGATATGTTCTGGTGCTGAGAGTTAAGTGTGTGAACACGATTTGGTAAAGGTAGCGGTGAGAGGCCATGTAGGAGTACATGGTGGGTTGTCTCACTGGAACCGTCCTTAAGCACTGAGTTCTGTGTATGTTGTCCAATGACTAGCTACTACCACACATTGGGTTCCGGTAACTCGACCCCTCTCGACTTATTAACCAACTTGATCTCTGTCCAGGAGTTGCAATTAGTTTCTGGTGTTTGTAGGTAGTGTTAGTAGTCTACCAAGTGGCACCCGGCCAGGTGGGCTTGGGACAGACTAGGCACAAGTGGCACGGTGTACCAAGCGTAGATCCATCCGGCGAGGTGGGCTTGGGAACCCTGCACACATCGTTTGGGGCCGTGAGCGACACCCCGGCCGGATCTCCTTGCGGATGGAACCCGAATAGGCGATAAACCTGGACTAGAGTCTTGTGTGGTTAGTCAGGTCGTGGCCGACACCCTCGCCAGGCTTCCGCTTGAAGGTTGCCGAGGTACATGACGTGTACATGGCGGTAAGTGGCGAGAGCGTGTGTGAAGCAGTACACCCCTGCAGGGTTATCATGATCTATTCGAATAGCCGTGTCCTCGGTTATGGACTTCTTGGATGCTTACGTGGTACATAGACAACTTGAAGTGGATACTCTAAAATGCTCAAGATAAGTGTGAGTGCTATGGATGGCTTCTCGTAGTGAGACGGGAATGAATCCATAGTGGTGTATTGAGGTGGTGATTAGTGGACTCGTGTGCGCCTTCTTACCTCAAAGAAGTTTCTCGTAGTCGTAGAACAGGATAGCCACTGAGTCAAAGCTGGCTTGCTGCAACTAAACCCCACACTACCTTCTTGATACAAATGCATGTATGATAGGATCTGATGTAAGTCTTGCTGAGTACCTTTGTACTCATGTTGCTTTATTTATGTTTCTGCAGCGGAGACTTCAGTCTTACTAGTAGTTCCGCTTGGACTTCGACGAGTAGCTTGTACCTCAGCTACGATCTTGTACCCTTGGGAGGGGCTTGTAGATAGTCAGGCTTCTCAGCCTTTTCTTTTGTAGTTGTCTGTACTCAGACATGTAATGCTTCCGTTGCTTGTATGCTCTGAATGATGGGTCATGTGACCCCTGTTTGTACTTAATGCTATGTGGCTCTTCTGGGCCTTTTATCTATATGAGTTTGCGTTATGTTGTGATGCCATGTTGTACAGCACATACTTGCATGTTATGCGTACGTGTAACGTGTATTGCTATGTGTGGGATCCGACAACCTAGTTGTCTATCCTTGGTAGCCTCTCTTATGGGGAAATGTAGTCTAGTGCTTCCACCGAGCCATGGTAGTCCGCTACAGCCCGGTTTACCGGAGTCCTGCTAGCCCAGCACTACTGCTCCGGAACACTTAGACTGGCCGGCATGTGATTCACTTCGTTCCTGTGTCTGTCCCTTCGGGGAAATGTCACGCGGTGACATCCGGAGTCCTGCCTAGCCTGCTACAGCCCGGGTTCCCGGAGTCCTGTTAGCCCAGTTGCTACAGCCCGGATTCACACGCTGCTGACCGACATGCTCGATGTTGTTTCATGTATGCCTGTCCCGTAGGTTAGTGCCACTTTGGGTTCACGACTAGTCATGTCGGCCCGGGTTCTTTGTCATATGGACGCTAGCGACACTATCATATACGTGAGCCAAAAGGCGCAAACGGTCCCGGGCCATGGTAAGGCGACACCCGTGGGAATACCGTGCGTGAGGCCGCAAAGTGATATGAGGTGTTACATGGTAGATCGGTGTGACTTAGAATCTGGGTCCCGACAGCTTTGGTATCAGAGCCTGACTGCCTGTAGGATTTCCAAGCCAACCTGGTCGAAGTTGAGTCTAGAAATTCTTTAGTTATGTAAGGGAATTGATTGTGGAAGGGAACGTAAGGCTCTTTTTACTTCTTTTACCTCATGCCCTTCTGATCTGAGTCATCCTATCTTTCCTACGGGGTTAAGGAACTAGGCTTTCTCTTCCGTCTATCAGGATCACGTGTTACTACTCCGTAGTCTCTTAGGATTGGTTGATCAGAGTCATATCCCAGTTCGAGTACCTCCGGTGTAGCCTGTTTAGTAATATCTCAGAACCTTGAGTGACGATGTTGAGTATGGTGCTACCCCGCCTTTTGCAGAATGTCTCATTTTGAGCATTTTACTGCCGTTATGCTGCCGGATTTGTCCTAGGAGTTTGAGAGATACTAAATTTCCTTATGCTACATGTTGCATCCTATAGTTGTTGTTGACCTCGTCCTTGGTTCCGCTTCTCAGGATGTCATCAGTTAACCGAAGTTCTGTTGCTCGTTGCCTGAACCACGGAGGTGGTAGGGATGAGGAGGATCCTCCGACCAGCCTTCGTTGGCAGAGTTTATGTTAGAGATGGAGAGGAACAAGCACGAGTCTAACCGCTTGTTAGCACGTATCGAGGAGAACACCGCACCTCAGTGCAAAGAGTCAGCGACCATCTATGATTTCATTGGTTTGAAACCACCTACCTTCCATCATTCCATTGAACCACTCGATGCAGATGACTGGCTCCGTAGTATCACACACAAGCTGCGTTCTGCGAACGTAGCTGAAGGTGACAAGGTCACTTTTGCTGCATATCACCTGGAAGGTCCTGCTAGTCTTTGGTGGTAGAACTATGAGGCTATGCTTCCAGCTAGCCAGATACCGACCTGGAGGGATTTCACTGAGGCTTTCTACGAGCATCACATTCCTCAGGCTCTCATTGACCGCAAGAGAGAAGAGTTCTGTAGTTTTACCCAGGGTAAGATGGCTGTTGATGCTTACAGTAGAGAGTTTGAGAACCTCGCCCGCTATGCTACAGAAGAAGTGTCCACGGACGCTAAGAAGCAGGCTAGGTTCCGGAAGGGTCTCAACCCCATGTTGCGTCGAGATCTCCACCTGCACCATTGCAATACATTCCAGGCTCTTGTGAACAAGGCCATTAATGCGGAGACAGCTCAGCTCACCTACGAGGAGTCTCGTAAGCACACCCATGATTTGGGTTCTTCCTTCGGTTCTAGTTCTCAGAAGCGCCGGATTTGGATTCCGAACTCTGCTCTTCCACCCGGTTATACACCGAGGCCATCTTATGTGGCGCCTCACCCAGTCCAGCCGTATGCTCCACCCAGGCCTATTGGTGGACCGCCTGCCAACGCGGGTCCACGTCCTATCTCCAAGATTTGTTACAAGTGCGGAGAGCCAGGCCACACCACCCGTATTTGCACTCAGACCCGTGTTGCTCCACCCCAGCCCAAGAAGTCTGTTGGCCGTGGTAAGCCATCACGCAAGATGATCAGTACCAAGTCAGCTCCCACTGAATGTGGACGTGTGCACCACGTCTCGGCTAAAGACGCTCAGGATGATCCAGATGTCATTCTTGGTACACTCCTTGTAAACTATCATCCAGCTTCGGTTCTATTTGATACTGGGGCGTCTCATTCCTTCATTTCCGAAAGTTATGCCCGCTTGCACGACATGTCATTTTGTGATATGCCCTCCCCACTACTCATTCAAACTCCTGGATCCAAATGGCAAACTTCTAGGATAAGTTATGGCAATGAGATACATGTTGACAGACTTGTATTCCTAGCTTCCTTGATATCTCTCAAGTCTTCAGATATTAACATCATCTTGGGTATGGACTGGATGAAAGCTCATTATGCCAAGATTGATTGTTACACCCGGTCTGTTCAGCTCACACA
The DNA here is from genome assembly GCF_018294505.1 of Triticum aestivum. Lineage (NCBI taxonomy): Eukaryota > Viridiplantae > Streptophyta > Magnoliopsida > Poales > Poaceae > Triticum > Triticum aestivum. The sequence goes on from NC_057796.1 coordinate 152,780,835, forward strand.
CCCATCTGGCAAGATAGTCACTGTCTCCACCAGAATTGCAAAGCGTCAGCTTTATTCTCTTAATGCCAGCCCTCTTCCAGACCTTGAGGATATCCCGGTAGTCCGTGACTTTCCGGATGTCTTTCCAGAAGAACTGCCAGGTATTCCACCTGACAGAGATGTAGAGTTTGTCATAGATCTTATCCCAGGAACTGCCCCAATCTCTAGGAGACCTTACAAGATGACACCCTTAGAGCTAGCCGAGCTTAAGAAACAACTCGATGAATCCTTGCAAAAGGGTTTCATCCGTCCTAGTTCTTCTCCTTGGGCTTGCCCCGTCCTCTTCGTCAAGAAGAAGGATGGTACGGACCGGATGGTTGTAGATTATTGTCCCGTTAATTTGGTCAAGATAAAGAACAAATATCCGCTCCCCAGGATTAACGACCTGTATGATCAGCTCGCTGGATCCGCAGTCTTTTCCAAGATGGATTTGAGGTTAGGCTACCACCAAATCAAGATCAGAAATGGGGACATTCCTAAGACGGCTTTCGTCACTTGTTATGGCCAGTACGATTACACCGTTATGTCCTTTGGTCTAACCAATGCTCCAGCTACATTCTCCCGCTTGATGAACTCGATCTTCATGGATTACTTAGATAAGTTCGTCGTGGTTTACCTCGATGATATCCTTATTTACTCGAAGAACGAGGAAGAGCATGCCAAACATCTTAGACTTGTGTTAGAAAAACTCAGAGAGCACCGCCTTTATGCCAAGTTCTCCAAGTGTGAATTTTGGTTGCCAGAAGTGACCTATCTGGGCCACGTGATCTCTGGTAAGGGCATTGCTGTCAATCCCGAGAGAGTTCAGGCCGTCCTTGATTGGAATCCACCTGAAACAGTTAAACAAGTTAGGAGTTTCCTTAGTCTAGCCAGTTATTGTCGCCGTTTCGTCGAAAACTTCTCCAAAGTAGCCAAACCCCTCACGGAACTTCTCAAGAAGGATAAAAAGTTTGAGTGGTCCCCACAGTGTGAGTATAGTTTTCAGGAACTAAAAAGACGCCTGACTTCTGCTCCCATACTGGTGCCACCGGATTCCACGAAGGACTTTGTTATCTACTGCGACGCCTCACGACAGGGACTAGGCTGCATCCTTATGCAGGATCGTCATGTGATTGCCTATGCATCTCGACAGTTGCATCCACATGAGGAGAATTATCCTACACATGATCTAGAGCTTGCAGCCGTAGTCTATGCACTTAAGACATGGCGACATTACCTTCTCGGTAAACGTTGCGAGATTTACACTGATCACCAGAGTCTCAAGTATATTTTCACCCAACCAGATTTGAACCTTAGGCAAAGACGTTGGTTGGAGTTGATCTCAGATTACAACTTAGGGATTACCTACACCCCATGCAAGGGCAATGTCATGGCTGATGCGCTAAGTCGTAAGTCCTATTGCAACAATCTTATGTTGCAGCAGGGCCAACCACTTCTCCATGAGGAATTCTGTAAGCTTAACCTACACATTGCTCCTCAAGGATTCCTTTCTACCTTGGTGGCGAAGCCTACTCTTGTCGATCATATCATAGAAGCCCAGAAGCATGATACGGGGATTACCCGGATCAAGAGAAACATTGCCAAGGGTATTGCTGGTAGTTTCTCTATAGATGATCGAGGTGTTGTTCTCTTCGAGAACCGTCTGGTGGTTCCCAAGAAGCAACATCTTCGGCAATTGATCCTTAAGGAGGCACATGAATCCCCTCTCACGATTCATCCCGGTAGTACTAAGATGTATCAGGATCTACGCCAGAGGTTCTGGTGGACTAGGATGAAGAGAGAAATTGCTGAGTTCATAGCTAACTATGACGTTTGTCGTCGCGTTAAGGTAGAGCATCAAAGGCCTGCTGGCACCCTTCAACCTTTAGCCATTCCTGAGTGGAAATGGGATAAAGTTGGTATGGACTTCATCACCGGCTTTCCCAGGACCAAGAAAGGGAATAACGCTATCTTCGTAGTCATTGATCGTCTTTCCAAAGTGGCTCACTTCCTACCCGTTCGAGAGAGTATCACTGCTAGTCAGCTCGCTGACTTATATATTTCTCGAATAGTGTCACTTCATGGTGTTCCACTAGAGATCAATTCAGACCGTGGTAGTCTCTTCACTTCTCATTTCTGGGAGAGTTTCCAAACTGCCATGGGCACCCATCTTTCCTTCAGTACCGCTTTCCACCCTCAATCAAGTGGTCTGGTGGAAAGGGTCAACCAAATTCTCGAAGACATGCTTAGAGCTTGCGTTATCTCATTCGGTATGGATTGGGAGAAATGCCTACCTTTCGCCGAGTTTGCTTATAACAATAGCTATCAATCCAGTCTTAAGAAATCTCCTTTCGAGATTCTGTATGGACGAAGATGTCGAACACCTTTGAACTGGTCAGAAACCGGTGAAAGACAATTCTTTGGAACGGACATGATCCAGGAAGCAGAAGAGCAAGTTCGCATCATTCGTGAGAATTTGAAAACAGCCCAGTCTCGTCAAAAGAGCCAGTATGACCGCCGTCATAAGGAAGTGGCTTATGAAGTTGGCGACAAGGCTTACCTTCGGGTTACTCCTCTAAAGGGTACCCATCGATTCGGGATAAAGGGCAAGTTGGCTCCTCGTTATATTGGTCCGTTCCTCATTCTCGCCAAACGAGGAGAGGTTGCCTACCACTTGGAACTACCCCCACATCTATCTCGAGTCCATGATGTCTTCCACGTCTCCCAACTCAGGCGTTGCTTCTCGGATCCCATCCGCGGAGTGGACCATGAAACGCTTGATCTCCAAGATAACCTCAGATATCAAGAGTACCCTGTTCGCATCCTTGATCAAGCAGAGCGTGTTACCCGACGTCAGAACATCAAGTTTCTCAAGGTTCAGTGGTCTCATCATTCCAAGAGAGAAGCTACTTGGGAGCGAGAAGATCGTCTTCGACTGGAGTACCCCACCTTCTTTCCATCGACCCCTGAATCTCGGGACGAGATTCTTTCAAGTGGGGGCGAGTTGTCACATCCCTAGTTCTGGTATGACCTAGACTAGCTAGTCATGTGTGCATCATGTTTAAATTCCATTTAAATTTGAAGTGGGGATTTGTGAAACCCTCAGAATCATTTCTGGAAATGACCCAGATAAAAATTGCTCCAAAGGGTCCAAGAAAATGTTCATGTTGCTCTCTGAAAATATTGGACAGAGATAAAAATCAAACAAATATTTTTAGGAGCTCATAAATATTTATCTTGGCCTTTTGGAAGTAATGCAGTAATTATTTGCATTGGATATATATATGTTATATATTTTATATATGTCCAAAAATTCTGAATTTTGGTGAGGGGCTTTGGATTAATCCCTTAGGTCCCTGCAAAAATTGACAGAAGTAAATAAAATGATTTAGTACTTTACTAAATCAGAACAAATGTCAGAAAAATAGAAAAGAAACAGAAATAAAAAGGAACTTACCTGGGCCACTTACCTGTGTAGCCGGGCACTGTGCAGCCCGGTGGCCCAACAGGCCGGCCCAGCCGACTGGCACTGCCAGTCGTCGTCTTCACCGTGCCAGGAGGACGCCGAGCACGCGCTCGCCGCACGCGGCCACGCGCCCAGCCAGCTCCTGCCTCCGTGCTTGCTCCGCGACCCCCTGCAACGTCGCCACGCAACCCCCCCCGCCCCCCTCGCTCTCCCCCGTGCCCATTCCCCCCTCCCCTTGTCTCTCTCCCGCGCACGGCCGAACGCTGCCGTCGCTGCCACTCGCCATTGCCGCAGCCACCGCCCGTGCTCTATAGCCCGCAGCCGCTCGAGCCCGAGCTCCGACCGCCGCCTCGAGCTCGTTTCCGACGAGCTCCGGCCACCCCCGTCTCTCCCGCTTGCTCCAGATGACGCGGACGAGCGCTGGCTCCTTGCCCGTGGTCTCCGCCGCCCAAATGGTCGCCGGAGCGACGATCCCGAGCCCCTCTGCCGCGTTCGCCCTCGCCGGCGACTAATCGCTGGTCAAACCGGGTCAACCCCGCTAACTAACCCCCCCTGTGACACTGACATGTGGGCCCAGTGCGCCCTAATCTTCTAATTAGATTAGTAAACCCCCTGTTTAACACTGTGTCACTGACGTGAGGATCCCACACATCAGGTTTGACCCAGTCAGCGCTGTTGACTTGCTGACGCAAGCATGACGCAATGCTGACGCAGTTATTCATTTTTTGGATTTAAATTAAATCAGGAAATTCCAGAAAATGATATAAACTTCTAAAAATCATAGAAATTCAACCGTGGCTCAGATTTAAATAATTTATATATGAAAAATGATTAGAGAAATTCAAGCTATCCATCTGTGCCATTTTCATGCATGAAAAACCAACCTATACATGCTGTATATATGAAAACACACTTATGGCATTTAAAGGGACTTACATTAGAGTTGCATTTGAACCTTTGGTTCAAATGGATCTCTCCCAAGTTGAATGCTAAATGCATTGGCTCAAAACACATCACATATTCATGCCATATTCATGCATCATATTGTTGCATATGATTGTGTTTTGATTGTCGACACCGTTCCTTCTCGATAGGTCCTGCTCTGGAGAGTGTTCTAGAGTACCTGACTGAGGAGCAGTGCCACCCTGTTGATCTACCAGGCAAGCAAACCCCCTTTGTTCATTCCGATACAATCCTACTCTCTCGCTCCTGCTCTCTTTTACTGCATTAGGACAACAACAATTCAACTGCTACTTTATGCTGCGGTAGTTGAACCCATTCCTCTGCATGACCTGTCATTGCCATAGTAAATAGTTGAAACCCACTAGCATGTGTAGGAGTTGTTTGAGCCATGTTGTGTTCCTACCATGCCTTGCCTGCTATTGCTTATAGTTGTGTCAGGTCTGATTCATTGGGAATGAATTGGAGTGTTACGATATGTTCTGGTGCTGAGAGTTAAGTGTATGAACACGATTTGGTAAAGGTAGCGGTGAGAGGCCATGTAGGAGTACATGGTGGGTTGTCTCACTGGAACCGTCCTTAAGCATTGAGTTCTGTGTATGTTGTCCAATGACTAGCTACTACCACACATTGGGTTCCGGTAACTCGACCCCTCTCGACTTATTAACCAACTTGATCTCTGTCCAGGAGTTGCAATTAGTTTCTGGTGTTTGTAGGTAGTGTTAGTAGTCTACCAAGTGGCACCCGGCCAGGTGGGCTTAGGACAGACTAGGCACAAGTGGAACGGTGTACCAAGCGTAGATCCATCCGGTGAGGTGGGCTTGGGAACCCTGCACACATCGTTTGGGGCTGTGAGCGACACCCTGGCCGGATCTCCTTGCGGATGGAACCCGAATAGGCGATAAACCTGGACTAGAGTCTTGTGTGGTTAGTCAGGTCGTGGCTGACACCCTCGCCAGGCTTCTGCTTGAAGGTTGCCGAGGTACATGACGTGTACATGGCGGTAAGTGGCGAGAGCATGTGTGAAGCAGTACACGCCTGCAGGGTTATCATGATCTATTCGAATAGCGGTGTCCTAGGTTATGGACTTCTTGGATGCTTACGTGGTACATAGACAACTTGAAGTGGATACTCTAAAATGCTCAAGATAAGTGTGAGTGCTATGGATGGCTTCTCGTAGTGAGACGGGAATGAATCCATAGTGGTGTATTGAGGTGGTGATTAGTGGACTCGTGTGCGCCTTCTTACCTCAAAGAAGTTTCTCGTAGTCGTAGAACAGGATAGCCACTGAGTCAAAGCTGGCTTGCTGCAACTAAACCCCACACTACCTTCTTGATACAAATGCATGTATGATAGGATCTGATGTAAGTCTTGCTGAGTACCTTTGTACTCATGTTGCTTTATTTATGTTTCTGCAGCGGAGACTTCAGTCTTACTAGTAGTTCCGCTTGGACTTCGACGAGTAGCTTGTACCTCAGCTACGATCTTGTACCCTTGGGAGGGGCTTGTAGATAGTCAGGCTTCTCGCCCTTTTCTTTTGTAGTTGTCTGTACTCAGACATGTAATGCTTCCGTTGCTTGTATGCTCTGAATGATGGGTCATGTGACCCCTGTTTGTACTTAATGCCATGTGGCTCTTCTGGGCCTTTTTATCTATATGAGTTTGCGTTATGTTGTGATGCCATGTTGTACAGCACATACTTGCATGTTATGTGTACGTGTAAGGTGTATTGCTATGTGTGGGATCCGACAACCTAGTTGTCTATCCTTGGTAGCCTCTGTTATGGGGAAATGTAGTCTAGTGCTTCCACCGAGCCATGGTAGTCCGCTACAGCCCGGTTTACCGGAGTCCTGCTAGCCCGACACTACTGCTCCGGAACACTTAGACTGGCCGGCATGTGATTCACTTCGTTCCTGTGTCTGTTCCTTCGGCGAAATGTCACGCGGTGACATCCGGAGTCCTGCCTAGCCTGCTACAGCCCGGGTTCCCGGAGTCCTGTTAGCCCAGTTGCTACTGCCCGGATTCACACGCTGCTGACCGACATGCTCGATGTTGTTTCATGTATGCCTGTTCCCGTAGGTTAGTGCCACTTTGGGTTCACGACTAGTCATGTCAGCCCGGGTTCTTTGTCATATGGACGCTAGCGACACTATCATATACGTGAGCCAAAAGGCGCAAACGGTCCCGGGCCATGGTAAGGTGACACCTGTGGGAAGATCGTGCGTGAGGCCGCAAAGTGATATGAGGTGTTACATGCTAGATCGGTGTGACTTAGAATCGGGGCCCCGACAAAAACTATGTTGAAAGATGATAGTAGCAATGATGCGGTCTAGGTCCGTGATCTGAGGATTATCCTCTTTGCTGCACAATAGTATTATGTCCTTGATACACCGCTAGGTAACGGACCTATTGCAAGAGCAGATGCAGACGTTATGAACGTTTGGCAAGCTTGGTATGATAACTACTTGAGAGTTTAGTGCGCCATGCTTTACGGCTTAGAACCGGAACTTCAAAAACGTTTTGAACACCACGGAGCATATAAGATGTTCCAAGAGCTGAAATTGGTATTTTAGACTCATGCCCGAGACGAGAGTTATGAGACCTCTGACAAGTACTTTGCCTACAAGATGGAGGAGAATAGCTCAACCAGTGAGCATGTGCTCAGATAGTCTGAGTACTACAATCGCTTGAATCAAGTGGGAGTTAATCTTCTAGATAAAATAGTGATTGACAGAGTTCTCTAGTCACTATCACCAAGTTACTGGAACTTCGTGATGAACTATAATTTGCAAGGGATGACGAAAATGATTCCCGAGCTCTTGGCGATGCTGAAATCGGCGAAGGTAGAAATAAAGAAAAGCATCAAGTGTTGATGGTTGACAAGACCACTAGTTTCAAGTAAAAGGGCAAGGGAAATAAAGGGAACTTCAAGAAGAATGGTAAGCAAGTTGCCACTCCCATGAAGAAGCCCAAAGCTAGACCCAAGCCTGAAACTGACTGCTTCTACTGCAAAGAAAATGGTTACTAGAAGTGGAATTGCCCCAAATACTTGGTGGATAAGAAGGATGGCAAAGTGAACAAAAGTATATATGATATACATGTTATTGATGTGTACTTACTAGTGTTCATAGTAGCCCCTGAGTATTTGATACTGGTTCAGTTGCTATGATTAGTAACTTGAAACAGGAGTTACAAAATGAACAAAGACTAGTTGAGGGCGAGGTGACGATGTGTGTTGGAAGTGATTCCAAGGTTGATAAGATTACCATCGCACACTCCCTTTACCATCGGGATTAGTGTTGAGCCTAAAATAAATGTTATTTGGTGTTTGCGTTGAGCATGATATGATTGGATCATGTATATTGCAATACGGTTATTCATTTAAGTCAAAGAATAATTGTTATTACATGAATAAAACCTTCTGTGGTCATACACCCAAGGTGAATGGTTTATTGAATCTCGATCATAGTGATACACATATTCATAATATTGAAGCCAAAAGATGCAAAGTTAATAATGATAGTGCAACTTATTTGTGGCACTGCCGTTTAGGTCATATTGGTGTAAAGCGCATGAAGAAACTCCATGCTGATGGGCTTTTGGAATCACTTGATTATGAATCACTTGATGCTTGCGAACCATGCCTCATGGGCAAGATGACTAAGACTCCGTTCTCCGGAACAATGGAGCGAGCAACTGACTTATTGGAAATAATACATACTGATGTATGCGATCCGATAAGTGTTGAGGCTCGCGGCGGGTATTGTTATTTTCTGACCTTTACAGATGATTTAAGAAGATATGGGTATATCTACTTGATGAAACATAAGTCTGAAACATTTGAAAAGTTCAAAGAATTTCAGAGTGAAGTGGAAAATCATCGTAACAAAAAAAATAAAGTTTCTACGATCTGATCGTGGAGACAAATATTTGAGTTACGAGTTTGGTCTTTATTTGAAACGATGTGTAATAGTTTGGAAACTCACGCCACCTAGAACACCACAGTATAATGGCATGTCCGAACGTCATAATCATACTTTATTAGATATGGTGTGATCTATGATGTCTCTTACCGATTTATCACTATCGTTTTGGGGTTATGCATTAGAGACAACTGCATTCACGTTAAATAGGGCACCATCTAAAAATCCGTTGAGACGACACCATATGAACTGTGGTTTAGCAAGAAACCTAAGCTGTCGTTTGTTAAAGTTTGGGGTTGCGATGTGAAAAAGGTTCAGGCTGATAAGCTCGAACCCAAATCGGAGAAATGCATCTTCATAGGATACCCAAAAGAGACTATTGGGTACACCTTCTATCATAGATCTGAAGGCAAGATATTCGTTGCTAAGAATGGATCCTTTCTAGAGAAGGAGTTTCTCTCGAAAGAAGTGAGTGGGAGGAAAGTAGAACTTGATGAGGTAAATGTACTTTCTCCCGAATTGGAAAGTAGTTCATCACAGAAATCAGTTCTAGTGATGCCTACACCAACTAGTGATGAAGTTAATGATGATAATCATGAAACTTCAGATCAAGTTACTACTGAACCTCATAGGTCAACTAGAGTATGGTCCGCACCAGAGTGGTACGATAATCCTGTTCTGGAAGTCATGTTACTAGACCATGACGAACCTACCAACTATAAGGAAGCGATGATGAGCCTAGATTCCGTGAAATGGTTTGAGTCCATGAAATCTGAGATGGGATCCATGTATGAGAACAAAGTGTGGACTTTGGTTGACTTGCCCGATGATCGGCAAGCCATAGAGAATAAATGGATCTTCAAGAGGAACACACACGCTGATAGTAGTGTTACTATCTACAAAGCTCGACTTGTCGAAAAGGGTTTTTGACAAGTTTATGATGTTGACTATGATGAGATTTTCTCACTCGTATCGATGCTTAAAGTCTATCCGAATCATGTTAGCAATTGCCACATTTTATGAAATCTGACAAATGGATATCAAAACTGTATTCCTTAATGGATTTATTAAAGAAGAGTTGTATATAATACAACTAGAAGGTTTTATCAATCCTAGTGGTGCTAACAAAATGTGCAAGCTCCAGCGATCCATCTATGGACTGGTGCAAGCATCTCGGAGTTGGAATATACGCTTTGATAAGTTGATCAAAGCATATAGTTTTATACAGACTTGCGGTGAAGCCTGTATTTACAAGAAAGTGAGTGGGAGCACTACAACCTTTCTGATAGTATATGTGAATGACATATTGTTGATCGGAAATGATGTAGAGTTTTCTGGAAAGCATAAAGGAGTGTTTGAAAGGAGTTTTTCAAGGAAAGACCTCGGTGAAGATGCTTACATATTGGGCATCAAGATCTATAGAGATAGACAAGACGCTTGATAAAGATTTTTCAATGAGAACATACCTTGACAAGATTTTGAAGTAGTTCAAAATGGAACAATCAAAGAAGGAGTTCTTGCCTGTATTGCAAGGTTTAAAGTTGAGTAAGACTCAAAACACGACCACGACAGAAAATAGAAAGAGAATGAAAGTCATTCCCTATGCCTCAGCCATAGGTTCTATAAAGTATGCCATGCTGTGTACCAAACTTATGGTATACCTTAGCATGTTTGGCAAGGGAGTACAATAGTGATCTAGGAGTAGATCACTGGACAGCAGTCAAAATTATCCTTAGTGGAATAAGGAAATGTTTCTCGGTTATGGAGGTGACAAAGAGTTCATCGTAAAGAGTTACGTCGATGCAAGCTTTGACACCGATCTGGATGACTCTAAGTCTCGATCTAGATACATATTGAAAGTGGGAGCAATTAGCTAGAGTAGCTCCGTGCAGAGTATTGTAGATATAGAAATTTGCAAAATACATACGGATATGAATGTTGCAGACCCATAGACTAAAATTTCTCTCACAGGCAAAACATGATCATACCTTATTACTCTTGGGTGTTAATCACTTAGCGATGTGAACTAGATTATTGACTCTAGTAAACCTTTTTGAGTGTTGGTCACATGGCGATGTGAACTATGGGTGTTAATCACAAAAAGATATGAACGATTGGTGTTAAATCACATGGTGATGTGAACTAGATTATTGACTCTAGTGCAAGTGGGAGACTGAAGGAAATATGCCCTAGAGGCAATAATAAAGATGTTATTTATATTTCCTTATATCATGATAAATGTTTATTATTCATGCTATAATTGTATTAACCGGAAACTTAGTACATGTGTGAATACATAGACAAACAGAGTGTCCCCAGTATGCCTCTACTTGACTAGCTCATTAATCAAAGATGGTTAAGTTTCCTAGCCATAGACATGTGTTGTCATTTGATGAACGGGATCACATCATTAGAGAATGATGTGATGGACAAGACCCATCCGTTAGCTTAGCATTATGATCATTTAGTTTTATTGCTATTTCTTTCTTCATGACTTATACATGTTCCTCTGACTATGAGATTATGCAACTCCCGAATACCAGAGGAATACATTGTGTGCTATCAAACGTCACAACGTAATTGGGTGATTATAAAGATGCTCTACAGGTGTCTGCGAAGGTGTTTGTTGGGTTGGCATAGATCGATATTAGGATTTGTCACTCCGTGTATCGGAGAGGTATCTCTGAGCCCTCTCGGTAATGCAGATCACTATAAGCCTTGCAAGCAATGTGACTAATGAGTTACTTGCGGGATGATGCATTACGGAATGAGTAAAGGGACTTGCCGGTAACGAGATTGAACTAGGTATGATGATACCGACGATCGAATCTCGGGCTAGTAACATACCGATGACAAAGGGAACAACGTATGTTGTTATGCGGTTTGACCGATAAAGATCTTCGTAGAATATGTAGGAGCCAATATGAGCATCCAGGTTCTGCTATAGGTTATTGACCGGAGATATGTCTCGGTCATGTCTACATAGTTCTCGAACCCGTAGGGTCCGCACGCTTAACGTTCGATGACGATTTGTATTATGAGTTATGTGATTTGATGACCGAAGTTTGTTCGGAGTCCCGAATGAGATCACGGACATGACGAGGAGTCTCGAAATGGTCGATACATAAAGATTCATATATTGGAAGGCTATATTCGGACATCGGAAAGGTTCTGAGTGATTCGGGTATTTTTCGGAGTACCAAAGAGTTACGGGAATTCGCCGGAGGAAGTAGTGGGACTTAATGGGCCATACGGGAAAGGAGAGAAGGGCCTCAAGGGGTGGCCGCGTGCCCCCCATGGGCTGGTCCGAATTGGACTAGGAGGGGGCGGCGCCCCCGTCCTTCCTTCTCCCCTCCTCCTCCTTCCCTCCTTCTCCTACTATGAGTAGGAAAGAGGAGGGGAATCCTACTTGGACTGGGGAGTCCTAGTAGGATTCCCCACACCTGGCGCGCCCCCTAGGGCCGGCCACCTCTTCCCTCCCCTCCTTTATATACGTGGCCAGGGGGCACCCCATAGACACACAAGTTGATTTCGTAGTCGTGTGCGGTGCCCCCCTCCACAGTTTTCCACCTCGGTCATATTGTCATAGTGCTTAGGCGAAGCCCTGCGTCGGTAACTTCATCATCATCGTCACCATACTGTCGTGCTGACGAAACTCTCCCTCGACCTCAGCTGGATCTAGAGTTCGAGGGACGTCACCGAGTTGAACGTGTGCAGATCGCGGAGGTGCCGTGCGTTCGGTACTTGATCGGTTGGATCGCAAAGACGTTCGACTACATCAACCGCGTTACTTAATGCTTCCGCTTTTGGTCTACGAGGGTACATGGACACACTCTCCCCGCTCGTTGCTGTGCTTCTCCTAGATGGATCTTGCGTGATCGTCAGAATTTTTTTGAAATACTATGTTCCCCAACATGAAGTTCTCACAGGAGGAGCCTATCGCCTTCGTAATGGATCGGATAATCGCCTAGAGCCGAATCCATGGAACGCTGCTCGGCTCCGAAGATTCTAGGCATAAGTTCAGCCTGTTTGTTTTTCATCCCTTTTTTGCCTCTTCATTTGTTTTTGTTTTCTCGTTCTTATACGCTTCCTAGGATGTGTTCGGATAGGCCGAACTCTTAAGGGGTGCACATCTTAAAATGTATACACCCCACCATGACTGGGGGCTTCTTTAACCGAAGCTTATTATTACTCAGAGCCTAGAGCTCAAAGTTTATATGTCTTTTGTTTATATACACTCTTTTGCCATTATATGCACCTCTATGACTTAAGTTTTTGCCAAGCTGGGTTGCCTCGCTCCTGTGTTTATGCCCTATGTTCCCGATTGTTCGGCTTGGGCATAAAGGGAGCACCTCTGCGATTGTTACAACCGGGTAATCTCGAACTGTACCTTAGACGGGTGAAGCTGAAAGCTAGCGTTCTTAAGAGAATAATTGGTCGGCAATCAAACAACAGATTGTTACATTCTAGTAACTCTTAAAACAATGCGGAATACGGACCAAAGCCTTGGTACGCACAATTACAACATGCCAACCCAAGGAAAGGAACCCTTAACGGAACTATTCTCCTTGGAAGATGTTTCTTACATACGTAATATAACATACCTCCCGAACTAAATTTTTTGTTTGTTCGAGCACAATGACTGGGTTGCCTGGTTTCTGGACATAATGAATGTTCTTTCATTAATAGTGTCCAGAAGCACTCCACCTTTTTGGTTTGGAGGTCAAAGCCGAAAGCCTGCGATGACAAATTTTCGACATGTTCGGCTGAAGATACAGGTTGATCATAAAGTACATTAATACATTGAATCAAAATGCCTATTCCTTATCTATTCCATCTATCAGACTGTCTAACCTACAGTCTTCCTGTGAATATTTTGCAGCTATCATTACTTGGTCGTACACCAAGTTCAACGGAATTTCTTTCCCATCTGGTCCCTGTGGACCCACTCGGGCCATATGATTCGGATCTAGCTTGGTGAAGCATGTTTTCACCATCGCCCAGGCTTCTCGCGCGCCTTCACGGTAGGTGGACGTCTTCCATAGCTCGAAGCGGCACCGGGCACCTTTGAACGGGCTTGCCAAACCCTCCATACTTTTAGGAGGGGTTTCGGATGGCCATAAAGCTTTAACCATACTCCTCATGGATTTCCGGACCCGCGCATGTACCACAAACAGCTCCTTCAGCACATCGCCTTGAAATCCGGACACTTCTTCCGGCCGACCAGTTAATAGACCTGCAGCAACAGAGTTATGACATTCTGAATTGTGGACTAAACATGAATCTCTATGGTGGTTTTAAAAGTCATACCGAACATGCCGCCCTTCAAAATTTTAGTTTCCTTCTGGGCGGCCGATAGCTGAGCCTTTAAGCTCTCTATCTCTTCGGATTGTTTGTCTTTTTCCTCCTCTTGTTTTTTCTTCTGGGCCGTGCTCATTGTGTCCTCTTTCATTTCCGCTAGTTCGGCGGTGACGGCTTTCAGCTGCGTCTGGTTTGTTTTTAGCTCCTGGGATAGCACAATATTCTTCTCCTTGAGAACCTGCAAGTTATATTGACCCTTAAATCGGTTGGCCTCACCGCTTCAAGTCTCGGGGGCTACTGGCATATGTCTATTAAAACTGCACAAGCTCTTACCTGTATATCCATTGAGAACAGTTGGGTAACTCCGGCAAGTCCGTCTCGAGCGGCTCGGATATATGCATCCACCGAACTGAGCGCGGTAAATTCCTGCTTGGAAAAGGTTGGAGCGCGCATGGCCTCTTTCAGTCGACGGTGATTCATGACGCTCTCCACCTTGGAATTCATGGTAGATATGTCATCCGAATCCTCATAAGGTGGCGGAACTGGCATTGCGTCGACCCTTGTTGATGAGTCTGGCGCAAGATTGGCTGACATTCGGCTAGCAGGGCGTTTTCCCACAGTCTGCCGTGTGCTCCTCCTAAATCACGGATAGAAGGGAACTTTAACGATCCAAACTCGTGCCTAGGCATGTTTTAAGCGGACGTACCTCTTTGAAGACTGTAGGGTTTCTACGGCGCTCCCGGTCTCCTTTCGTTTTGAACGACTACCCTGCGCAGGGGTCGCTCTCGAGGTGTGTCCTGCCGAGCGCCGATCCTACAAAGTACGGTTTAGTATAACAGATAAAGGTGCTAGTAGGGGTTTCTTCTTAAGAAAGCTCTTTGAATAATTACGATGGAGAAGGAATAGGGGCGGGGGTAGTCGGCTGTAATAGCCACTTCCGAGCCATCAAGGCTCGCTTGATAAAATACCCCATCATCGAACTCTACGTATATATCCGGATCCTCGTGGAAGCTAGGGTCTTCATCGCGATTGTGATCCTGTGGCTGTGGGGTAGGACAGTGAACGTCCCCGATCATGTTCCTCCATGACTGTTTTGTAACAACAAAGAACAATTGGATTAGCATGCCGTGATAGCAATAAAGCAACATAGGTAATCGAAATCTTACCCATTCAATGGGGTTGTACATGGAGTAACCTTCTCCACAGTTTACGGAGGAAGTCTTCCTTTTTGCCCTTGTACAGATCGGCCAAGATCACAACCGGTTCGGCTGGGGTATCCAGACCCTTGCGTCTGTAACGAGATGCGTCGCCTTCTTCGTTGTAGCACCATAAGGGAGTTACTCTGGACTGGAGAGGCTGGACGCATCTTTTTCTTGAGATGGCCATAACCTCGATTATCGAGAGCTTGGTATGGGCTAATAATCTGACCTTGTTGACCAATCTTTTTATTTCCGCTCTGTACTCCTCCTTGGGACTTCGGGGACGCCAGTTGAGGCGCTTCTTTAGGGGAGCACTGGAAAATTCAGGAAGGCCGCGCCGAACTGGGTCCGGCAGTGGGACGCCATCCATATAAAACCACTCCGAGGACCACTGTGGATATATCTCTTTGGGAGTTCCAACGGGGTATCCGGATCCGGCTATACGTCATACATCGGCACCACCCACTTCAAATATAGAGCCTCCTCGATGGCGAGGGACGAGGCAAAAGAACTTTCTCCATAGTTCGAAATGGGCCTCGGTGCCCAAGAACAGCTCGTAGAGGGCGACAAAACCTGAGATGTGCAGAATCGAACCTAGGGTGAGGTTGTGCAGTTGGATGCCGTAAAATTACAATAGACCCTTGAGAAAGGGATGGATTGGAAATCTTAAGCCCCACAAAAGTAATGGAAGGAAGCACACCCTCTCCTCCTTATTGGGGGTGGGGAAATTTTCGGCCATCATGTCGTTACCTATTGAGGCCAATCCCGCTCGAACGGAGACTAGATATGTGAGGGGAAGATATCCCTGCGTTTGGAGTCGACTCAAACTGAAGATGAGGCACTGAGCACTCTGCCAATCACCCTCTTGTGGGCCATGGGGGCGCGAAGAAGAGCCTGGGGCGCTGGCCATGTTTGGAAGCTTTTTCGGGGCTAATCTTGGCGTTCTTTTTGCGCAATGTGGATGGCACTTGGAGGATTTGACCTCTTTATATAGGCGATGTCCCTGTGTGACTGGGTGTTTTCTTTCTAATAAAAAATGGTGGACTGTTCGCATTCGCCTAGCGTGTGGAAATCGAGGCGATAGGGAAGGAGTCATAAAGGCGGAACAAGGAAGCCAAGTGTCGGTGTCAAAACCGGCGGATCTCGGGTAGGGGGTCCCGAGCTGTGCGTCTAAGGTCGATGGTAATAGGAGACAGGGGACACGATGTTTAACCAGGTTCGGGACCTCTCTATGGAGGTAATACCCTACTTCCTGCTTGATTGATCTTGATGAATATGAGTATTACAAGAGTTGATCTACCACGAGATCGTAATGGCTAAACCCTAGAAGTCTAGCCTATATGACTATGGTAATGAGCATGTGTCCTTTCCGGACTAAGTCCTCTAGTTTATATAAACACCGGGAGGATCTAGCGTTACACAAGGTCAGTTACAGAGGAAAAGAATCTACATATTTGGTCGCCAAGCTTGCCTACCACGCCAAGGAGAATCCCATCCGGACACGGGTGCAGCCTTCGGTCTTGATGTCTTCATAGCCCATCAGTCCGGCTCATGGCTAATAGGCCGAACGCCCGAGGACACCTTAGTCCAGGACTCCCTCAGTAGCCCCTGAACCTGGCTACAATGACAAGGAGTCCGGCGCGCAGATTTGTCTTTGGCATTGCAAGGCGGGTTCCCTTCTTCCCGAACTCCAAGATAGTCTCCGGACGTGATGATTGTATCCGGACCTGTAACACACACCATACACAAATGCAGAGAGAATATAATATTCCACGGATCTAATCTGCTGATGACGTCATATCTGCCCGGTCGTAATTTCAAACCGTTGTTTCGCCTGCGTCATCACGTTCCGAAACGTGGTTGTCATCGACACGTCTTATCCAAGCAGAGATCGTGTCCCCTTATTAAGGGATTCTTTTATCGACACGGACGTGGGTAACCCAACCGTCTTTAGGGTACAACTCCTTGGGAATAGGCAAATTTTAAGGCCCGGGAGGAGGCGTTCGATATTCTCGGCCTTTATGAAGGGGCATAGACCCGCCTTTCCTCTCCACGCTTGCCTCTTCCTTGACTCTTACTACTTTGAGTTCCAACACCCAGGTTTCACCCTCCATAAGCCTCAGTCATGTCCGGATCAAGCCGTCAAGGCTGGTGGGTGGCTTCTTCTATCACAGAGGAGGATATCGCAAAGCCTAGGGCGGCCAGATACCTGACCGCAGAAATCCTCCATCGGCTTCCCGCGGAGGGGCAGGTCATCCCTACCCCCAGATCCGGCGAGAGGGTCGTGTTCTTTTCCCACTTTATCCAAGGATTAGGGTTTGCCCTCCATCCCTTCGTGCGGGGGCTCATGTTCTATTACGGGTTAGATTTTCACGATCTCGCCCCGAACTCTGTTCTTCTTATCTCGGCGTTCATCGTCATGTGCGAAGCCTTCCTGTGAACTCCTCCACACTTCGGCTTGTGGCTCAAGACCTTCACTGTGAAACCGCGAATGATGGAAGGGGAGCCGGCGGAATGCGGTGGTGCCTCAGTGAGCAAGCTTACAAACGCTGTCTGGCTAAAGGGATCTTTCAAAGAATCTTCCGACTTATGGCAGCAGGAGTGGTTCTATATCACCAAGCCCCGTGGTTCCAAGTGGGCAGCCGCACTTGCGTTTTGATCCAGCCCCCCAATTCATCTTGCATCGTGGATTAATAAGGGGTTGGACTGGGGATCAGTTGACAAGGTGCGGACTCTGCAAAGTCTCACCCGAAGCCTCATTGAAAAGGATATCAATATTGTCAACGTTATTCAGGTAATGCTAGTCCGCCGGACCCTGCCATGCCAGCGACGGCCTCTCCGCCTGTGGGAGTTTAACCCAGAAGGGCCACGGACTCTTCGGCACTTCTTCGGCACTACGCACGAAGGAATGTGGGAATTATTCTTCGGGAGACGAAAACAATGGCCGGACACCACCAAAGATTCTGGCCTAGACTGTAACCATCCGGACACCCCGGTAAGTACTCGTACGCCGAACACCTCATAATCAGATATTCCGTGGTAAGACACTGAGCAATCCATCTTCTTCCAGGGCTGGATAAAGAAAGCGGAACGGATTAGGTGTCCGGCCCCTCTTCCCGAAGACTCAGCGGACCCCGTGTTAACAAGGATGCTGGCACCGGCACCGTACCAGGCGCCGGCAGGGGAGGGCAAGGTGGAGAGTGAAAAGACCCAGGGTGACCTTCAATCCGGAGGTAAATTAGATAGTGAGTCTGGAGAAATCGACATTTCCTCGCCCGAAGACGAAGGCAAAAGAGAAGCCAGTATCCCTTCTCCACTCAGGAGGAAAAGGGCCGCCTCCGAAGGTCGGGAGGGGCGGTCCCCTAAGAGAGGAAAGATGCCACCGTCAAGCGGCTCAGGATTGGAAGGCGATGCCAGTGAACAGCTCCGTCATGAGGACAAACCCTCAACCAAACCGTAAGTGAATCCAGGGTACTTTGATAGCGTCTCGCTTCTTTCCCGTTACCGAAGAGATACGTAACGTGCCTGTGTATTTTTACAGTCCAGCACAGAGTTTTTCTGGGCAATCCTCCTCTTCAGGGGATCTCTTGCCAGAGATGATGGAAAGCGAGACGCCTCCCCCAACCTCCTCGCCCAATAAGGCGGACGACTCCGAAGTGTCATCTCGGAGGGTTATTCTTGATCAACAAGCGGTGCAGGGGATGAAGGAGGCAGTACCCAAAGGTGGACCTCCAATCGTTCGGGATTCGGGGACCAATAATGAGGGCCCTGGACTATCCGGTTTTCAGCCAGCGATGATTCTGGAGACGGGTGAACGGGTTCCTTCAAAGGATGGTCGTGCTCATAGAGCGGCTTCCGGAGACCCGGCGGCACCGGATGTATTGCGGGATATGCTGCGACAAGCATCTGTCTCGATGGAGTAGCGTACCTTGATGGGTACGGTGGTTGAGAAGATTCTGTCTACGAAAAGCGGATTGAATGAAGCCTTCATGAGCCTGCTAAAAGGCTTCGAGGTTTGTGATGTAATGTTTTCGATTATATTTTATTTGCAAAGATGCACCTGTGTATAGGTAGTAGCCCCTGAGACTCGCGTTGGCTTCCCATGGGAGGCAAATGGAGGATCGAGAAGAAATATTCAAGGACTAATCTGATTAACTTGAACACAGGCTGCTTCTCCCCTGGCTACTTCCCAGACTACGGATATTGCCGAGCTGCAGCGGAAGCTTGATGTGGCAGGGGATGACATTGCGTTGATCAATATGCGTCTTGACGAGTCGCAAGGTATGTACTCGGGGCAGTCCCCTCACATACATTATTGTGGTATAAGCATGGCGTGGAAAGTTATATACTGGAATATGCATGACTGCAGATGGTGCTGCTTCTGTTGAAATTCTTCGGGCGGAGCTGGCCTGGGCCAAGGAGCAGGCCCGGTTTAGTAATGCGGCTGCCGAGAAGGCATCGACTGATTTAAAAGCCGAACAAGCTGCTCGGCGCCAAGACGAGGAGAAGATATCCACGATGGCGCTCGAATTAGAAAATGCTGCTAGCCGCTGTGAACTTCTTGAAAAGGAAAATGAAGCCAAAACGGCTGAACTTGACAAGGCCTTACGAGAGGCGAGAGAAGCACGGTCTGAATCCAGAGCAGCCCGTGAGGAGATCCGGCAAGCTGGGGAGATTGCGGCCGGTAAGCCCTTTTTGCTACAGGCTAAGTTCGGTGATCCAAACTATGCTCAGCTTAACCAAGTATGGAGTTCGCCGGACGAGTTTTTAAACTTGCCGAAGAGTTCTTCCGATGCGGTGCAGTTTTATCAAGCGCGAGAGGGGTATGCAACGGAGAAGCTTTTCTGGTCACAGTTTGGTGCGTCAAGGCACCTCTGTTGCTGAACGAACAGATGTCTCAATGGTCCGAGCGTCATAGGATATCCGGCGCTGGCATGAAGAACGTCATAATCCGGCTGTGGCCGACTGAGCCCATTCCGAATAGCTATTTCGGCTTGGTGCAGCGGCTCATTGTTGCAGTGCTGCGTATCGACGCTGTGAAGCGGTCGTCGTGCATTGAGGGTGCACGGATGGCCTTTGCCCGTGTCAAGACATTCTGGGGGAAGACGAAGGCCGTCGATGTTGTGGTGAAGAGTCCACCCAAGGGCAAGGACCTTCACGCACCGGAGCTTTACTTTGAAGACATCCTAGAGGCCGCCCGCTTGATAGAGGGTCAATGCTCGAAAGATATAATATTTGAGTGAATTGTAAAAGATATAGTTAATCTATTTTTAAGTTTTGCTCGAAAGCTTATGGTCCTCCTGTGCGGCCGTTTTAATATAATCTAAAAGTTCTCCAGTCGTCGGCTTTAGCCCCCTCGTAGGAAGTACGGGGGTGTTCGGAAAAGCATTTAATCACTCTTGACCCAACGTCTTGGTCCATGAAGGAGGTGACAATGCGGCGAACCAGGCAATCAGACTATAGGGCGTTAACACTTTCACTTAGCCATAGGAGTTTTATAGGGGGGGCTACGATATAGCCCCTGGTATGTGTACGACTTATTCCGATATGGTGTGTTACATATATGACCTGAAAAAATGGTCCTTCGCGTGACACGAAGGGAATCACGACAGATTCCGATAAGTCATCGAGTGGTTGACCAGCTCTCGCGGCATCATGACAGTCGGTTTTCAGCTTTCTCTACTAAGGTGCTTGACCAGATGAACCGGAAGCACAATCGCAGTAGTTCTCCCTTTACTACCCTAGCCGATAGAGCGGAATGTAAGGTAGCAAGCACAGGAGCCGGGCAACCCAACCATCGACCCAAGACATGATTCAGAGCTGAAGCATATAAGGCCAAACTCGCGACGCCGAAGTACGCTTATAAAGCTGTTCGGACTTTGTTGGCGACTCATTTGTTCCCATACCGAGGCCCTGGCAGGTTGTGCCGAGGTATGGCTGTAAAACAGATATAGGGGCCGAATTCATATGAAAAAGAAACGAATGATTAATTCGGATTAGATTTACTGGGACCTGAGCGATATGCCAATGATTACTTTATATATATAAAGACCACAACCCCGGCTATTTGACATGCCCGGGGTCGAAGGCGGAGGAAAAAGGCATATTACAGGCTCGAAATAAAGAGTGCGGTCTACAAAAAGTTATTTTGGAGCTCGTGTCGCACGTCTGCGCCGCCTGTCCATGATACGTCCATTTTGCATCATGCTTTTATATCGATATTTATTGCATTATGGGCTGTTATTACACATTATGTCACAATACTTATGCCTATTGTCTCTTATTTTACAAGGTTTACATAAGGAGGGAGAATGCCGACAGCTGGGATTCTGGGCTGGAAAAGGAGCAAATATTAGAAACCTATTCTGCACAACTCCAAAAGTCCCGAAACTCCACGAAAGTTATTTTTAGAAATAATAAAAAATACTGAGCGAAAGAAATACCAGAGGGGGCCCACACCCTGGCCACGATGGTGGGGGGCGCGCCCTACCCCCCTGGGCGCGCCCCTGCCTCATGGGCCCCCTGTTGGCCCTCCAGTGCCCATCGTCTGCTATATGAAGTCTTTCGTCCGAAGAAAAATCAGAAGCAAGCTTTCGGGACGAGATTCCGCCGCCACGAGGCGGAACCTTGGCGGAACCAATCTAGGGCTCCGTCAGAGCTGTTCCACCGGGGACACTTCCCTCCGGGAGGGGGAAATCATCGCCATCGTCATCACCAACGCTCCTGTCATCGGGAGAGGACAATCTCCATCAACATCTTCACCAGCACCATCTCCTCTCAAACCCTAGTTCATCTCTTGTATCCAATTCTTGTCTCATAGTCTGGGATTGGTACCTATAGGTTGCTAGTAGTGTTGATTACTCCTTGTAGTTGATGCTAGTTGGTTTATTTGGTGGAAGATCATATGTTGAGATCCTTTATACATATTAATACTCCCCTGATTATGAACATGAATATGCTTTGTGAGTAGTTACATTTGTTCCTGAGGACATGGGAGAAGTCTTGCTATTAATAGTCATGTGAATTTGGTATTCGTTCGATATTTTGATGAGATGTATGTTGTCTATCCTCTAGTGGTGTTATGTGAACGTCGACTACATGACACTTCACCATTATTTGGGCCTAGAGGAAGGCATTGGGAAGTAATAAGTACATGATGGGTTGCTAGAGTGACAGAAGCATAAACCCTAGTTTATGCGTTGCTTCGTAAGGGGCTGATTTGGATCCACATGTTTCATGCTATGGTTAGGTTTACCTTAATACTTATTTTGTAGTTGTGGATGCTTGCAATAGAGGTTAATCATAAGTGGTATGCTTGTCCAAGTAAGGACAGCACCCAAGCACCGGTCCACCCACATATCAAATTATCAAAGTACCAAACGCAAATCATATGAACATGATGAAAACTAGCTTGACGATAATTCCCATGTGTCCTCGGGAGCATTTTTCTCTATATAAGAGTTTGTCCAGGCTTGTCCCTTGCTACAAAAAGGATTGGGCCACCTTGCTGCACTTTATTTACTTTTTTTATTTGTTGCTTGTTACAAATTATTCTATCACAAAACTATCTGTTACCTATAATTTCAGTGCTTGCAGAGAATACCTTGCTGAAAACCGCTTATCATTTCCTTCTGCTCCTCGTTGGGTTCGACACTCTTACTTATCGAAAGGACTACGATAGATCCCATATACTTGTGGGTCATTAGCGGGTTGCGTCGCCCCCTCAACTCCCACCCTAGGGCGTTGGTTTTCCCACAGATTTTTGATCGGAGAGGTTTAAAGGTTAATTAAAAAAATTAGGGCTGCGCCGTGAGCTTCCTCCTTTGCAAGTCGGTTCCGAGAGGAGAAAATTTCCATTACTACTACGGCGCATTGCCGAGACCGACATGCATTGCCATTAAGAATCTGAGCTAGATCGATCTTGGTGCAAGGCGCCAGGAACAAAAGCCAAGACCAGAAGAATTGAGATCAGACAAAAAAAGAGACATAATTGCAAGTCGGAGATGAATCCGAGAGTTGTTGCTGCAATGTGCAGATTCAAGTCCCAAGGCGACTGTTTGTTTTCTTCCGCCACAACTCCAGATTTGACCGGTGATTGATTCCTTTCATGAAGACTAAAATCAAGTCATCAACTATTACTCCGTTATCTACTATGACGTGGGAAGGCGCAAGTATTTGTACCAGTACAGAGTATTGGTCCAACCATTGTTTTTTACCATCAACTGATGCATCTGCCAAGGCATATTATCACTAGCAAAAAGTGGATATACAGAGCAGAGGAAATTGATCTAAGCTAGCCTGTTCAACTGCGTAAGAAAAGAAAAGGGCCACGACCCGGACACGGACGGTCCACAGGTTCAGACTCGCTGTGCCTCCACCGCCGCCGGTTCGTACCTCCAATTCATCGGCCGTTGCCGAGCGGCCATGCTTGCTGATCCTGTGTTGCGGTGCCGCCCAAACGCTGCTGCCTCCACTGCGGGCCGCTTGTTGAGCCGCCGCTTCCATGGCAATAGCCCACCTCACCGGCTTATCGCCTCGCGGCCGGAGTGTGCTTTAACCCGCCGGATTCCGTCTCAGCCTCGGACTCATCTCAAGACAGCCCGCCCGTCTCCGACTCAATTCCGTCGCGGCAGGCTGCCTCGAGTTGCCATGTTGACCCGCCATCTGAGCCGCCTTCGAACAGCTCACTGGTCAGAGTCCGGGTGGCCGCTTTCCGTCGTCGACCCGCCAGTGCCCCGGCGACCCGTTTCCGCCGCCTTGAGCTGCCACCGTTCCGGGCCTGAGTAGGCCTCGCCTCACTGTTCTGCCCGCGCCAGGCTGGATTGCCCTGGCCTCGAGCCGTCGTTCCTGCTGCGATCTCCGAGTCACCCCTGCCGAGCCTGGAGCCGGCCCTTTGCTGCAGTTACCGCCGTGAGACGAGCCGCCAAGCGCCGCCTCACTCCGCCAACTGCGCCCGTAGGTTCAGAACACGACCCGCCTTCAACCGTGCCACCACCATCTATGAGCGGCCACGACCCGCCCTCGCCGGAGCACCTCCGGCCTCCTACTATCACTCCTCACGGCCACGGCTCCAACTCGCCATTAGCATTGAGCCGGCCATGAGCCACCCTTGCGGCCTCTCTCCAAGTCACCGCCGAGGCACACCGCTGGGCTGCTCTCGTCCCCGCCGGCTCTCCGAGTCTCTAGCTCGGCCTCGCGCTGCCCGTGAGTCGCCCCGATTCGGCGCGCCTTCGCTTCTGCCGCATCTTCAGCTGCGAAGCGGGTCACCTCCAAATTTGCCGAGCCGCTGCAGCCTCGCCCAGTGGCCAAGAGCCGCCGCGGCCCCTACCGGAGCAGGCCTTGAGCCACCCCGCCGGTGCGTCCTATCCGGGGAGTCGCCAAGCTCCTCCGTCCAATCGTCACATCGCCAGCTCACTGCTGCTATTGCTCGCCTCGCGGGTCGCGTCTGGTTCACAGCCGCCACCTACAAGTCGCCACCTTGCAGAGTCGCCGTTGGGCCTCGCCTTCCCTGAGTTGTCGTCGCCGACTTGTTTCCGTTGCCACGCTGCAGATACTCGTATCGCTGGCACTTTCTTGAGCCGGCCTCCGCCTCTGCTCTCCGCTCGCAGGTGCACCCCGAGTTGCCACCATCGCCCGCGAGCCGGTCTGCCGCGAGCCGCCCTGATTTGAGTCGCCCCACCGCCTGGCCTTAACTTGCCCCGCGAGCCCGCAGCCGATTCTTTTCCATGATTGAAACATTGAGCAACTAAAGTCAGTTGCTGCTACACCAGCTATGGTAATTAAATCCTAAACTTCATGCCGAGGAGCTTCCGAACAGAGCAAGTCCTGAGACTGAAGCAATGCGAGCGAGTCATTTTCGGCTATGGAGAGCTCATGGACAAGTATAATTCAGCCAGCCATGCACTAGGTGCGCCCGGGTCAAAGTTCAGTTAAAATTAACTTCGATGCTACCTTTATACCGAATGCTGCTGAGGATAGGGGCCATATGGAATTGGAGATGGGTCACATGGCGATCATCCGAGAACCTGAAATTGGGGCTCCGAATCTCTCACACTGCTGCGAGCCAAATGGCCATTGCTACCCACATGGAGATCAGTTGCTCAAAACCTGATACGAACTCAGATCTGGAGCGGTTCACTAGCACTCCATAATAATACTAGCTGAAGGCTACTCCACATGAAACCCCAAGGACCACTAGCATTTGCACAGAGATCGAGGTTGATTAATCTGGAGCACATGCACCTAAAGAGGGAAACGGAAAAAGTGATGATGCGGTGAAGGAAAAACTAGTACTAGCAGGAATAGTCCTCTGCATAAAATCAGCCAAAGATTCAACTGCCGTCAGCCGCATTGGCTTATGAATGGAATTTATCCTCAGGTGATATCTTTCCTGCTAAAATTGTTCATGCGGGTTAATTCTATCAAGAATTTTTTACTTTTAATTTGTACATGTTTATGCGCAGGTTAATTTATAAGCGCGAGGCCGCTTCACTGTCCGCACTTCACCGGTGTACCCGGTGGACGCACGTGCCGTTGCCCCTACGGTCTGGTCTATGACGATACACCGCGGCCGCGGCCGCTCGAACGCTGATGTCGAACGAACGTGCACAACCTGTGGTCCAAACTACATCAACTCGCTCAGACCGTGCTTGCGATTGACTCGTCTGTCCGCGCGCATGTGATTAACTCCCGTCCACGCTGGCTTAAAACTCCGCGGTGGATAATCACTAGCCTGGCATATCAGGTGAAATCCATCCAGTATATTTTATATTGCATATTATTTTCTTTAAAAGAGAAATTACTTTGGCTTGCAAGTTCTCCCATGCAGGACTCAAACCATTCTATATGACGGTCAACTACGGAGAATCTTAAGCCAACTCCTTGAGTCGTCTTAAGACTTGGGGGCAACAATGGCATGACTCGGGAATTCCGGGTCATTGGAGGAAAGATAACCCGGTTCCGGAGGACACCGCCATATTGATGAAAGTTTAAAGGCCGCCATATTGATGAAAATTTAAAGGCCGTGAGAAGATTGTCGGTTCAAAATAAAGATTCCGGCTTAAAATCTGGTTCAAGAGACATCTCTCTCTGGCAAAGCTTTGAAGCTCTCAAATCCAGTTCAAACATCCGGCTCAAGGAAAATTAAAGGTTGCCAAAAAGAACTTGATGCCATGATGCGCGGTTCAAACATGGGTATCCTGCTTTACGGCTTATCTTATTATGGTCACTTGGGGGCTTCTTGCTCATCGAGCATAGCTGTCGGTACCCTCTTGATCGGCGCGATGGCAAAAATTTATATGATCACTGGGGGGCTTCCTGTTCAAACATAGGTCGTATTCGAACCAAAGAGAACATAGCTGTCGGTACCCTTTTGATCGGCATACTGCCGAGCTCACTGAGGGGTTTCTTGATCGTATTCGAAACATAGTTCAACCCCCTTTGGGAACCGACGTGGATCGTATTCGAATCAGCATCGTTAAACAACTCTCAAGGACATTTGGGGGCTTCCTGTTCAAACATAGGTCGTATTCGAACCAAAGAGAACATAGCTGCCGATACCCTCTTGATCGGCAACGCCAAAGCCACTGGGGGCTATATGATCGTATTCAAATCTTAGCTTAACCCCTTTGGGATGGTTTTCTGATCGTATTCGAATCAGAAGCCTCGATTTTTCTTTCTTTTTGGCTTAAGTTTTTTGAAAACAATCTTTGGTTTTATCTTGAGACCTTTTTGTTCATATTTGAAGCATATATGTGGTTTCGATTAACCCGGCTTGACTTTGGATGATAAGTCTCCATATATGACAATCATAAACATTTGGAAGTTTTTGGCTTCTAAAAATTGGGTTATCACCCTTACTGCACAGGTATCTTAAACCGGCAGTATGATTCAATATCACAGGAACCGGTTTTCCAAACCGATTATACTATTATTCAAATCTTTAATAGCCAACATCGCTGGATTTCTATTATGGTTATCAATAGCCAATATTTTGATGGAGGTCTTCAAAGTCGCTTTAGCACAATGATTATTATTTTATTAATGGACATGATTTATTTTCACAATGGAGGGAATAGTCCCGAGTCGTTGCAGGCTTACGACCCGGCACTTGGGGGCTACATTATTCAAAAATAGATCACATCAAATATGCAAGTCCCATGTCACTTATTGAAGACCCGACTCATCCCATTGTAATGAGACGGCCCTTGGGGGCTACCAATTGCTCATGTCAAAAATTCAAGGTACACAAGCCTCAGTTCATTATATTGAAAGGTCCACTACTCAGTTGGTAGAGTACAAAGCTCTTAACCTTATGGACGTGGGTTCAAGCCCCATGGTGGAGATTACATCATATGATGTTATTAATGAATTATATACAAAGTCCCAGCTCAGTATTATCTTACTGAGCCGGCCCTTGGGGGCTACACGTTGCTGCTCAAATTTACATGATCATATTTACAAAGTCCCTGCTCATTATATCATAATGACCCGGCACTTGGGGGCTACAAGTGATATGAATATAATGGAGTTCTACATCTTTAAGCCGGTTGAAGGTCACATGAGTATTTCAAGACTTATATTTTTAAAACATTGCGAGCTGAGTCAAATGAATTATTCTTCAGTCTTTCTCTGTGAGAAACCAACGTCAGCAAACTGATTATGAAGCTGGCTTATTGACCCAGATTTTCTAGAAGAAGGGAATACCAAGGAATTAAGGATGATCAGGTGCGGGCTTACAAGAGCTTTTTAACCCGGAGCATAATCTGTCAAAATTGTTCTTGTGTTGTTTTACAGGATCAGTTTAACATGGATGAATCCAAATTAAACTAGGGGCTAATGTCGGGGATATACCCCGCAGTATGACCCGGCTGGAGGTATAACCCGGCTGGGATTGGGTGTTTCATTGATGACCCGGCAGACTATAAGCCGGCAGGAATAGTTAAGTAGGTTAAGCTCGCGGGAACAGTTGAGCATTGTAACCTGGCAGACATAGTCATGTAACCCGGCAGACACAGTCATGTAACCCGGCAGACACAGTCATGTAACCCGGCAGACACAGTCATGTAACCCGGCACATGTTAAGCCAGACGGTAAGCCAGGTGGTAAGCCGGATCGTAAGCCAGACGGTAAGCCAGACGGTAAGCCAGATGGTAAGTCAGATCGTAAGCTAGATTGTAAGAAGCCCAAGACGTTAAGAAGCCCATGGTGAGATGTCAAAATAAGGTTAAATCTTAAGTCCGAGTTGGACTCTACATGTAACCCGCCCCTTCAGCTTATATAAGGAGGGGTGGGGCACCCCAAAAGGGACAAGAAACAATCTCTAGGGCTAGACACCAAGCCGGTTCCCGGCGACTCTCCCATGATCATAATGAGACCTAGCCTCAAACAACATGTAGGGTTATTATCGGATGATGTTTCCCGAGGACCGAAGCTATCTAAATCCTTGTCTTGTGTTGTGTCTCTCGATTCCGCCCAACCCCTCTCAAGCTACCGCATAGATGCGTTGGCCTCGCGACTAAGTCCTCACACTAGGACATCTGCCGTGACAATTCCACGACAAAATTCCTCCGGGTATCTTAGAAAAACTGCTAGCTAATCCTTTTGCAGGAGATGGAACAATGCATCCTGATGAGCACTTAATATATGTGGATGAAGTTTGTGGATTATTTAAGCTTGCAGGTATACCCGATGATGTTATTAAGAAGAAGGTCTTCCCTTTATCTTTGAAGGGAGATGCATTGACATGGTATAGGCTATGTGATGATACGGGATCATGGAACTACAAACGATTGAAATTGGAATTTCATCAGAAGTTTTATCCCATGCATCTTGTTCATCGTGATCGCAATTATATATATAATTTTTAGCCTTGCGAAGGAGAAAGCATCGCTCAAGCTTGGGGGAGGCTTAAATCAATGTTATATTCATGCCCCAATCATGAGCTCCCAAGAGAAATAATTATTCCAAATTTTTATGCTCGGCTTTCTAATAACAATCGCACCATGCTCGATACTTCTTGTGCTGGCTCTTTTATGATGAAAACTATTGAATTCAAATGGGATTTATTGGAAAGAACTAAACGCAACTCTGAAGATTGGGACCTCGACGAAGGTAAGGAGTCAGGTATGACACCTAAGTTTGATTGTGTTAAATCTTTTATGGATACCGATGTTTTCCGTAAATTTAGCACTAGATATGGACTTGACTCTGAGATAGTAGCTTCCTTTTGTGAATCTTTTGCTGCTCATGTTGAGCTCCCTAAGGAGAAGTGGTTTGAATATCATCCTCCCATAGAAGTAAAAGTAGCTGCACCTATTAAAGTTGAAGAAAAGATTATCACTTATAATGATCCTATTGTTCCTACTTCTTATGTTGAGAAACCACCTTTCCCTGTTAGGATAAAGGATCATGCTAAAGCTTCAACTGTGGTTCGTAAAAGCAATATTAGAACTTATACACCTCCTGAGCAAGTTAAAGTTGAACCTAATATTGCTATTGTTAAAGATCTCTTGTCTGATAATATCGATGGGTATGTTATTCATTTCTGTGATGAAACAGCTAGAATTGCTAAACCTTGTGCTAAAGATAAACATAGACCTGTGGTAGGCATGCCTGTTATTTCTGTTAAAATAGGAGATCATTGTTATCATGGCTTATGTGATATGGGTGCTAGTGCTAGTGCAATACCTATTGACTTATACAAAGAAATTATGCATGATATTGCACCTACTGAGTTAGAAGATATTGATGTCACAATTAAACTTGCCAATAGAGATACTATTTCACCAATGGGAATTGTTAGAGATGTTGAAGTCTTGTGTGGGAAAACTAAATATCCTGCTGATTTTCTTGTTCTTGGTTCCCCACAAGATAGTTTTTGTCCCATTATATTTGGTAGACCCTTCTTGAACACAGTTAATGCTAGGATAGACTGCGAAAAGGATGTCGTTACTATTGGCTTGGGTGATATGCCTCATGAGTTTAATTTCTCTAAATTTCGTAGACAACACCGTGAAGAGGAATTGCCTAGTAAAGATGAAATTATTTGGTCTTGCTTCTATGGCCGTACCTCCTAGTGATCCTTTAGAACAATATTTGCTAGACCATGAAAATGATATGTTTATGAATGAAAGAAGGGAAGTAGATGAAATATTCTTTAAACAGGAACCCATCCTGAAGCACAATTTGCCTGTTGAAATCCTAGGGGATCCTCCTCCACCCGACCGTGTTTGAGCTTTAACCGTTACCTGATACTCTTAAGTATGCTTATCTTGATGAGAAAATGATATATCCTGTTATTATTGGTGCTAACCTTTCAGAGCATGAAGAAGAGAGATTATTAAAAACTCTGAGGAAGCACCGCGCTGCTATTGGATATACTCTTGATGATCTTAAGGGCATTTGTCCCACTCTATGTCAACATAAAATAAATTTGGAGAAAGATGCCAAACCAGTTCGTGATCATCAATGATGGCTGAGTCCTAAGATGCAAGAAGTGGTAAGAAAGGAAATACTAAAGCTCCTTGAGGCATGTATAATTTATCCCGTTGCTGATAGTTAGTGGGTAAGTCCTGTCCACTGTGTCCCTAAGAAGGGAGGTATTACTGTCGTTCCTAATGATAAAAATGAATTGATCCCACAAAGAATTATTACAGGTTATAGGATGGTAATTGATTTCCGCAAATTAAATAAAGCTACTAAAAAGGATCATTACCCCTTACCTTTTATCGATCAAATGCTAGAAAGACTATCCAAACATACACATTTTTGCTTTCTAGATGGTTATTCTGGTTTCTCTCAAATACTTATGTCAGCCGATGATCAATCAAAGACCACTTTTACTTGCCCTTTTGGTACTTTTGCTTATAGACGTATGCCTTTTGGTTTATGTAATGCACGTGCTACCTTTCAAAGATGCATGATGGCTATATTCTCTGACTTTTGCGAAAAGGTTTGTGAGGTTTTCATGGACGATTTCTCCGTTTGTGGATCCTCTCTTGATGGTTGCTTGAGCAACCTTGATCGAGTTATGCAGAGATGTGAAGAAACTAATCTTGTCTTGAATTGGGAAAAGTGCCACTTTATGGTTAATGAAGGTATTGTCTTGGGGCATAAAGTTTCTGAAAGAGGTATTGAGGTTGATAAAGCCAAGGTTGATGCTATTGAAAAGATGCCATGTCCCAAGGACATCAATGGTATAAGAAGTTTCCTTGGTCACGCCGGTTTTTATAGGAGGTTCATTAAGGACTTCTCAAAAATTTCTTGGCCTCTGACTAATTTATTACAAAAAGATATACCATTTGTCTTTGATGATGATTGTGTAGAAGCATTTGAAATACTTAAGAAAGCATCGATCTCTGCACCTATTGTTCAGCCACCTGATTGGAATTTACCTTTTGAAATTATGTGTGATGCCAGTGATTATGCTGTAGGTGCTGTTCTAGGGCAAAGAGTTGATAAGAAATTAAATGTTATTCAATATGCTAGTAAAACTCTAGACAATGCCCAGAAAAATTATGCTACTACTGAAAAGGAATTCTTAGCAGTTGTATTTGCTTGTGATAAGTTTAGACCTTATATTGTTGATTCTAAAGTAACTATTCACACGGATCATGCTGCTATTAAATATCTTATGGAAAAGAAAGATGCTAAACCTAGACTTATTAGATGGGTTCTCTTGTTACAAGAATTTGATCTGCATATTATTGATAGAAAGGGAGCTGAGAACCCCATTGCAGACATCTTGTCTAGGTTAGAAAATGTTCTTGATGACCCACTACCTATTGATGATAGCTTTCCTGATGAACAATTAAATGTCATAAATACTTCTCGTACTGCTCCATAGTATGCTGATTATGCTAATTACATTGTTGCTAAATTTATACCACCTAGTTTCACTTACCAGCAAAAGAAAAAGTTTTTCTATGATTTGAGATATTACTTTTGGGATGACCCACATCTTTATAAAGGAGTAGATGGTGTTATTAGACGTTGTGTACCTGAGCATGAACAGGAATAGATCGTATGCAAGTGTCACTCCGAAGCTTATGGAGGACACCACGCTGGAGATAGAACTGCACATAAGGTATTGCAATCCGGTTTTTATTGGCCTACTCTCTTCAAGGATGCACGTAAGTTTGTCTTGTCTTGTGATGAATGTCAACGAATTGGTAATATTAGTAGATGTCAAGAAATGCCTATGAACTATTCACTTGTTATTGAACCATTTGATGTTTGGGGCTTTGATTATATGGGACCTTTTCCTGCCTCTAATGGATACACACATATTTTAGTTGCTGTCGATTATGTTACTAAGTGGGTAGAAGCTATTCCGACTAGTAGTGCTGATCATAACACATCTATTAAAATGCTTAAAGAAGTTATTTTTCCGAGGTTTGGAGTCCCTAGATATTTAATGACTGATGGTGGTTCACATTTTATTCATGGTGCTTTCCGTAAAATGATTGCTAAATATGATGTTAATCATAGAATTGCATCTCCTTATCACCCGCAGTCTAGTGGTCAAGTGGAATTGAGTAATAGAGAGCTCAAATTAATTTTGCAAAAGACTGTTAATAGATCTAGAAAGAATTGGTCCAAGAAACTTGATGATGCATTATGGGCCTATGGAACTGCATATAAAAATCCTATGGGTATGTCTCTGTATAAAATAGTTTATGGAAAAGCATGTCACTTACCTCTCGAACTAGAACATAAGGCTTATTGGGCTATTAAAGAGCTCAATTATGATTTCAAACTTGCCGGTGAGAAGAGGTTATTTGATATTAGCTCACTTGATGAATGGAGAACCCAAGCTTATGAGAATGCCAAATTGTTTAAAGAAAAAGTTAAAAGATGGCATGACAAAAGAATACAAAACCGTGAGTTTAATGTAGGTGATTATGTATTACTATACGACTTTCGTTTAAGATTTTTTGCAGGAAAACTTCTCTCTAAATGGGAAGGCCCTTACGTTATCGAGGAGGTCTATCGTTCCGGTGCCATAAAAATCAACAACTTCGAAGGCACAAATCCGAAGGTGGTGAACGGTCAAAGAATCAAACATTATATCTCAGGTGATCCCATAAATGTTGAAACCATTGTTATTGAAACCGTAACCCCGGAGGAATACATAAGGGACACTTTCCGGAACGTTTCAGACTCCGAAAAGGAATAGGTATGTGGTACGGTAAGTAAACCAACTCCAAAACAGTTCTTATGGCAACATTTCTCCGTTTTGGAATATTTAGAAAAATAGAAAAATAAGAAGCAGTCCGGGAAGGACACGAGGCCTCCACGAGGGTGGAGGGTGCGCCCTACCCCCTGGGCGCGCCCCCTGCCTCGTGGGCACCTCGTGCGCTCTCTGGACTCTGTTTTCTTGCACGTTACGTATTTTGGTCGGTAAAAATTCATTATATAATCTCCCGAAGGTTTTGACCACCGTATCACGCAATTATCCTCTGTTCTTGTTTCGAGCTGTTTTCTGTCAGGATTTTCAAGGCCAGGCATCATGTCGTCCCCCTCCTCCAACAATGGTGACAAAGATGCTTGGCTAATGAAGATAGAGCTGAAGAGGGAAGAACCCATGGAGATCAACAAGGATGAAGGGATCAAGAAGGCCACGGAGGACCAAGTTCCGGCAACAGAAGACATCCTTCAACTTGATCACAATCTTCTTACCCCAACTGAGACCGAAGCTTTCAAGATGATTGAGTTAGCCCGTATACAAAACAAGTATCTCACACGTGAAAATATTTTGTTGAAGGAGCATATCGTTGCACTCAAGGGCATTATCCGCAAGTTGGAGGATCTCTTACGCTCGATGTGCGACTACCCATCGTCACCACCATCTTCTTCACCAGCAAAAGAGACATAACCACATGGGTATGGGCACTCTCCTTGGCAACTGCCAAGCTTGGGGGAGGTGCCCCGGTATCGTATCACCATCACACTCCTATCTTTACCGTTTTTCTTAGTTCGATCCTATTAGTAGTATCTTGATCTAGTCGAATAAAGTTTTGGTATGATCTAGTTTTGAGTTTTGCTTTATGATCTCTCTATGTAATCGAGTCCGTGAGCTATATAATAAAGATTAGTGTTGAGTCAAGGGCTTGATTATTTTGCCATGATCTTGAGGGAATAAAAGAAAAGAAAAAGAATAAAAAGAAACAAAGAGATCATATTGATCTTATGGATAGTAATGACTTCACATAGAAAGAGTATGATGATTAAAAGTTGTTGAGAGCTGGCAAACATAGCTTTGGTCATCGTTGCAATGAATAGGAAGTAATAAGGAAAGAGAGGTTTCACATATAAATATATTATCTTTGACATCTTTTATGATTGGGAGCGCTCATTAAAATATGACATGCTAAAGAGTTGATGTTGGACAAGGAAGACAACGTAATGGGTTATGTTTTCTTATATCTGAGATAAAGTATATTGTCATGGATCATCCAACATGTTGAGTTTGCCTTTCCCCCTCATGCTAGCCAAATTCTTTGCACCAAGTAGAGATACTACTTGTGCTTCCAAAAACCCTTAAACCAGTTTTGCCATGAGAGTCCACCATATCTACCTATGGATTGAGTAAGATCCTTCAAGTAAGTTGTCATCGGTGCAAGCAATAAAAATTGCTCTCTAAATATGTATGATTGATTGGTGTGGAGGAAATAAGCTTTATACGATCTTGTGATGTGGAAGAAATAAAAGCGACGGACTGCATAATAAAGGTTCATATCACAAGTGGCAATATAAAGTGACGTTCTTTCGCATTAAGATTTTGTGCATCCAACCCTAAAAACGCATGGCAACCTCTGCTTCCCTCTGCGAAGGGCCTATCTTTTATTATTATCTTCTACCTTATACAAGAGTCATAGTGATCTTCACCTTTCCCTTTTTACATTTTATCCTTTGGCAAGCATAGTATGGTGGAAAGATCCTGATATATATATATATATATAATTGGATGTGGGTTAGCATGAATTATTATTGTTGACATTACCCTTGAGGTAAAAGGTTGGGAGGTGAAGCTATAAGCCCCTATCTTTCTCTGTGTCCGATTAAAACTCCGTAACCACAAGTATTGCGTGAGTGTTAGCAATTGTGAAAGACTAAATGATAGTTGAGTATGTGGACTTGCTAGAAAGCTCTGACATAGACTCTTTCTGATGTTATGATAAATTGCAATTGCTTCATTGACTGAGATTATAGTTTGTTAGTTCTCAATAAAGTTTCTGATTCATACTTTGCATTGTGAATATATTATTACTTGAGCATAAGAAATCATATGACATTATCCATATATGTTGTTGTTATGAGAATAATCATGATGCCCTCATGTCCGTATTTTATTTTATCGACACCTCTACCTCTAAACATGTGGACATATTTATCGTTATCGGCTTCCCCTTGAGGACAAGCGAGGTCTAAGCTTGGGGGAGTTGATATGTCCATTTTGCATCATGCTTTTATATCGATATTCATTGCATTATGGGCTGTTATTACACATTATGTCACAATACTTATGCCTATTCTCTCTTATTTTACAAGGTTTACATAAGGAGGGAGAATGCCGGCAGCTGGGATTCTGGGCTAGAAAAGGAGCAAATATTAGAGACCTATTCTGCACAACTCCAAAAGTCCTGAAACTCCACGAAAGTTATTTTTGGAAATAATAAAAAATACTGAGCGGAAGAAATACCAGAGGGGGCCCACACCCTGGCCACGAGGGTGGGGGCGCGCCCTACCCCCTGGGCACGCCCCCTGCCTCGTGGGCCCCTGTTGGCCCTCCGGTGCCCATCTTCTGCTATATGGATTCTTTCGTCCGAAGAAAAATCAGAAGCAAGCTTTCGGGACGAGACTCCGCCACCACGAGGCAGAACCTTGGCGGAACCAATCTAGGGCTCTGGCAGAGCTGTTCCGCCGGGGACACTTCCCTCCGGGAGGGGGAAATCATCACCATCGTCATCACCAACGCTCCTCTCATCGGGAGAGGGCAATCTCCATCAACATCTTCACCAACACCATCTCCTCTCAAACCCTAGTTCATCTCTTGTATCCAATTCTTGTCTCATAGTCTGGGATTGGTACCTGTAGGTTGCTAGTAGTGTTGATTACTCCTTGTAGTTGATGCTAGTTGGTTTATTTGGTGGAAGATCATATGTTCAGATCCTTTAGGCATATTAATACTCCTCTGATTATGAACATGAATATGCTTTGTGAGTAGTTACGTTTGTTCCTGAGGACATGGGAGAAGTCTTGCTATTAGTAGTCATGTGAATTTGGTATTCGTTCGATATTTTGATGAGATGTATGTTGTATATCCTCTAGTGGTGTTATGTGAACGTCGACTACATGACACTTCACCATTATTTGGGCCTAGAGGAAGGCATTGGGAAGTAATAAGTAGATGATGGGTTGCTAGAGTGACAGAAGCTTAAACCCTAGTTTATGCGTTGCTTCGTAAGGGGCTGATTTGGATCCACATGTTTCATGCTATGGTTAGGTTTAACTTAATACTTCTTTTGTAGTTGCGGATGCTTGCAATAGAGGTTAATCATAAGTGGGATGCTTGTCCATGTAAGGATAGCACCCAAGCACCGGTCCACCCACATATCAAATTATCAAAGTATCAAACGCGAATCATATGAACGTGATGAAAACTAGCTTGACGATAATTCCCATGTGTCCTCGGGAGTGCTTTTCTCTATATAAGAGTTTGTCCAGGCTTGTCCTTTGCTACAAAAAGGATTGGGCCACCTTGCTGCACTTTCTTTACTTTTGTTATTTGTTGCTTGTTACAAATTATCCTATCACAAAACTATCTGTTACCTATAATTTCAGTGCTTGCAGAGAATACCTTGCTAAAAACCGCTTATATTTCCTTCTACTCCTCGTTGGGTTCGACACTCTTACTTATCGAAAGGACTATGATAGATCCCCTATACTTGTCGGTCATCAGTCCTCGGCGAGGGGAATCCTTGAAGGAAGTGGCCCCTTAGGTGAGGGTACGGATCCGAACTTCGATGGAGTCGGTTTAGATGCTTGTCCTTTGCGTCACTTGTTTTTAAGGAACAATAAAGAAAGAAAAGATGAAAATAGATAAAAATGTTACGGGAATGCTTGCCAGCTTGTCCGTATTGTGCTTCCGCCAATGCCCATGGTATCTTAAGTGCGTAGTGATGTATACGCGGTGCAAATTTTGCGGGTATATGAGGTGGGCAGCGGAAGCCGGACTGCTATTTTCGCTCCGGGGTTGATCGCTCCTCAGGGGGAAATTGCTTCTCACCCCCGGTATTTGGCTGGTGAACCTCTCCGTTGTCCCTATCGCCTGGCGGCCTCCTCCCCTTGTGTTCGATGTTGAGCTTGCCGGCCTGCTTGAAGACTCAACAGTTTCTGTTGGTATGATTAGGTGGTTTATTGGGGTGGCCGTGAATCTGGCAGGGTCAGTCCAATATCTTGTCTAGGTTGGATGGTCCGTCTCGGCTCGCCTTGAATGGATTTTTCCGTTGACCGGGTTTGGGATTGCTAAATCCGGCGTTGACCACTGTGTCACGTGATCTTTCGGTATCATTACAACTGTTGTGTTTGCTTCATCGTGGCTTGCCATTGCCGTCTCGGATTTCGGAAGTTCCCGAGTCGCCGACATTGTTGCTTCTACGAGCGAGCCATTCATTAGAGCGGTAAGGGCTGTCATGGATTTAGGTCCTTCTTGGCCGAGGTGGCGTGCCAGCCATTCATCCCGGACGCTGTGTTTGAAGGCCGCAAGGCCTTCCGCGTCCGGACAGTCAACGATTTTGTTATTTTTAACTAGGAACCTAGTACAGAGCTTCCTGGCTGACTCTCTGGGCTGCTGGACGATGTGACTTAAGTCATCAGCATCTGGTGGCCGGACATATGTTCCTTGGAAGTTGTCACGAAAGGCGTCTTCCAAATCTTCCCAGCTGCCAATAGAATTTTCCGGCAGACTGTTTAACTAGTACCGAGCTGGTCCTTTGAGTTTTAGTGGTAGGTATTTGATGGAATGAAGGTCATCTCCGCGGGCCATGTGGATATGGAGGAGGAAGTCCTCGATCCATACCGCGGGATCCGTTGTTCCGTCGTATGATTCGATATTCATTGGTTTGAACCCGTCTGGGAATTCATGCTCCATTACTTTGTCTGTGAAGCAAAGAGGGTGTGCGGCGCCTCTATGCTGGGCCACACTGCGGCGTACCTCCGATGGAGTCCGTTTGCGGTTGTTGGCCCGGGCGTGGCTAGGTTTGTCACGTCCGAATAGGTAGCCATCTTTGCGTGTCGAGGCATGTCCTCGCGATCCGTAAATCGATCTTGCGTGTCCTGCTCTACCGTCGAAGTCCTGTTGAAGGTCGTATGTACAACCCCGACCTGTTTTATCCTTGCCTTTATGGCGAGGTGCGGCGCTCTGGTGTTCGGCTTGGGTTGCCGCTTTATCTGAACCAAGTTGTGTTCGACCTGCCGCATTGTGCGATGATGGTACGGGCTCCAGCGCCTTGTCATCGCACTGAGGTAGCAATCTATGCTTCAGGTAGCTTTTGGCTGGGCCACTAAGGCCGCATTATTTGGCGGCCAGGACTTCGGTCCATCTATCATTGAGCAGATCTTGGTTCGCTTGAAGCTGTAGCTGCTTCTTTTTCAGGCTTCTTGCAGTTGCTATTAGCCGGCGTTTGAAGCGCTCCTGCTCGAGAGGTTCCTCGGGCACGATGAAATCCTCGTTGCTGAGGCTTTCCTCTTCGTTGGAGAGCGGAAGATAGTTACTGTCCTCCGAGTCTTCGTGTATGGCCTGTTCATCCTGTTCGAAGGTTACTCCAACAGGGTCTTCATTGTCTTCGGCATCGTCCGGAGTATTGTTTTCTCTGGTGCCCGTGTTGTTGTCTTTTGTACGACGTGACTTAGAGTGGCGCCGCTGACGCCGGCGACTGGGCTTTGTCTCAGGAGGTTTGTCTTCAACTGGATCCTCTTTGTTGTTGTTACTAGTTTCTTTAGGTGTATCCACCATGTATACATCGTAGGAAGAAGTTGTAACGCCCACGATGCGGCTATATCTCCCACGTGTCGAGGCACGACTTAGAGGCATAACCGCATTGTAGGTATTGTCGCAAGAAGGGTCATCTTCACACAATCCCATGTAATGAACAAGAATGGGATAACGAGAGTTGGCTTACAATCGCCATTTCACACAATACATAAATTAATTCATACATCATCCAAAATTCACACATAGACCGACTACGGTCAAATCCAAATGAAAATAAGATAACCCCAAATGCTAGATCCCCGATCGTCCAAACTGGGCTCCACTACTGATCATCAGGAAAAGAAACATAATAACGACCACGTTCCTCGTCGAACTCCCACTTGAGCTCGGTTGCATCATCTGCACTGGTATCGTCGGCACCTGCAACTGTTTTGGTAGAATCTGTGAGTCACGAGGACTCAGCAATCTCACACCCGCGAGATCAAGACTATTTAAGCTTATAGGAAAGGATGGTGTAATGAGGTGGAGCTGCAGCAGGCACTAAGCATATATGGTGGCTAACATACGCAAATGAGAGTGAGAAGAGAAGCAACGACACGGACGCGAAGCTAGAAATGATCAAGAAGTGACCCTGAACTACTTACGTTCATGCATAACTCAAACCGTGTTCACTTCCCGGACTCCGCCGAGAAGAGACCATCATGGCTACCACACGGTTGATGTATTTTAATTAAGTCAAGTGACAAGTTCTCTAAAACCGGACATTAACAAATTCCCATCTGCCTCATAACCGCGGGCACGGCTTTCGAAAGATAATACCCTGCAGGGGTGTCCCAACTTAGCCCATTATAAGCTCTCATGGTCAACAAAGGATAAACCTTCTCCCGGGAAGGCCCGATCAGTCTCGGAATCCCGGTTTACAAGACATTTCGACAATGGTAAAACAAGTCCAGCAAAGCCGCCCGATGTGCCGACAAATCCCGATAGGAGCTGCACATATCTCGTTCTCAGGGCACATCGGATGAACACTACGTACAACTAAAACCAGCCCTCGAGTTTCCCCAAGGTGGCGCTGCAAGTGGCTCTAGTTTGGACCAGCACTCAGAGGAACACTGGCCCGGGGGTTTAAATAAAGATGACCCTCGGGCTCGCAAAAACCCAAGGGAAAAGGCTTAGGTGGCAAATGGTAAAACCAAGGTTGGGCCTTGCTGGAGGAGTTTTATTCAAGGCGAACTGTCAAGGGGGTCCCATAAATCACCCAACCGCGTAAGGAACGCAAACTCAAGGAACATAATACCGGTATGGCGTAAACTAGGGCGGCAAGAGTGGAACAAAACACCAGGCATAAGGCCGAGCCTTCCACCCTTTACCAAATATATAGATGCATTAATTAAATAAGAGATATTGTGATATGCCAAAAATATCCATGTTCCAACATGGAACCAACTTCAACTTCACCTTCAACTAGCAACGCTATAAGAAGGGCTGAGCAAAAGCGGTAACTTAGCCAAACAACGGTTTGCTAGGAAAGGATGGTTAGAGACTTGACATGTCAATATGGGAAGCATGATATAGCAAGTGGTAGGTAGCGCAACATAGCAATAGAACGAACAACTAGCAAAGCAAAGATAGAAGTGATTTCGAGGGTATGGTCATCTTGCCTGCAAGGTTCTCAGAGTTGTCGAAAGCTTGATCCTCGTAAGCGTACTCAACAGGTTCCTCGTTCACGAACTCGTCTCCCGACTCTACCCACAGCAAGAACACAAGCAATGGAACCACAATCAATCACGGGAAATGCGCAAGCAACATGATGCAAAACATGCATGATATGCGAGATATGATATGCGATGCGTATGCGTGCTCCGGAAGAAAAAAGGATGAACAAGGCAGTAACTTGGCAAACCAAGTATGCCACTGGAAAGACAAGATGATTTCGGTCAAAATCAATATAAAGATCACCGGAAACGGATGCACGGTTTGCAAATGGCAAGCAAAACAAGAATGACACGAATCTGCGATTAACAGCATGATAGCACTTAGAATGCAACAAGTAACTATGCTACAGCACCCCAACATAGCAAAACAATATATGGCAGTAATTTACAGGAGATGCTTGACAAAA
Organism: Triticum aestivum; assembly: GCF_018294505.1. Lineage (NCBI taxonomy): Eukaryota > Viridiplantae > Streptophyta > Magnoliopsida > Poales > Poaceae > Triticum > Triticum aestivum. Next base: position 152,821,822 of record NC_057796.1, read on the forward strand.
GATGAACACTAAGCTACGGCTAGATCACATCATAACAGGTTCAAACAAGCATGGCAAAAGTGCAAAAGATATCAGGTTCACAGACTTAGTAAAGATACTGGACATGGCAGAAACAGCATCAGGTAGCAATGTTCAGAGCAAGCAGTCAACATGCTGCATGAACTTAACATAGCAAAACAAGGCATGGCATGAACCTACTAAATGCATAGAACAAAAGTCCCTTACTGACCATGATCCAAAAAGGATCAGAAGATATGATGGCACCCATGTAAACATAGCAAGTTCGTTAAGAGGTTTCAGACTTGGCAGAAAACAGAGCATGGCATTAACAGAAATTATGAGGGCATCTTGGTGAGCATGATTCACTCACCACAAAGCAATGCATGACAAAACAAGCATACCTACAGCAAGATGGCATGTTTATAAAACTAACCGTGGCAAGAGAAAATACGTAGCATGTAAGGATCAACTACAACAACCTTGGCAAAATTGAATATCATGTTAACATTCTGCCAGAAACATTTTATAGCAAAAGTAGAGCAAGCTTAAGACATGCTATGGCACTCCATAATTGCAAATAGGGGCATGGATGGATATAGCACAACTATATATACAAAACATCCTTACTGAACATACCCAAAAGAAGCATGGATCTCTCTGTAGCCACATGGATACATGGCAACAAAATAACAGCAGTCACAGACAGCAAAATTCTATGTTCCTGAAAACAGGAACATCACGAAGCCTAGTTTGCATGCTTGTGCTAGTCACCACATAGATCACAAAAATACATGGCATACACCTCTGTAAAGATGGCATGGCATAGATCAAAACACCTGTAGAGATCATGCCCATAAGATGCACACATCAATTGCAAGAAAAATAACAAATCACCAAGTTCTGATAAGCAACAGCAGTAAACATCATATAGCACTCTTGCACCAGAGATTTGGGCATCAAGATGAACTCAAACGAGCATGGCACAGTAGAACAAAATGAAGAGCATCTCGAGACAAACATTTTGATATATTATACGCACGAAACGGAGCAGTATGCAATGAGATATGATGCAATGAACAGGAGCATATAATATGAAAAACTTCGGGACTGGGAAGATTTGGGGGGGGGGGGAAGTCAACCTCGCTGGATCTGGCACGCGAACCGAGGTGGCAGCGGATCTCGCCGGAGTTCGAGGACGGAGCCGGCCGGAGAGGAGGCGGCGGCGGACGGCGTCGCGGGCGGAGAGGCGACGTCGGCGGCGAGGGAGAGGAGGCAGCGGCGGACGGCGTCGCGGGCGCCGCGCGGGCGGAGGACGGCAGCGGAGCCGACGGGCGCGGGCGGCCGCGGGTGCGGGCGGCGGCGCCGGCGGGAGGACGGGGCGGTGGGGCGGCGGCGGCTCGGGCCGCGGGGGCCGGATGCGGGCCGAGCGGGCCGGCGGCAGCGCGGTGGCGCGGGGGCCACGTGGCGGCTCCCGATTGGCCCGGGGCGGCGGCGGCGATGCGTCCGTCGGGACCGGACGTGTCCGGCGGCGGAGAGGGAGCGAGCTAGGGTTTGATCTGTGCGAGAATTTCGGGAGAGACACATATTTATAGGTAGAGGGAACTAGGAGAGTCCAAATGAGGCATGGTTTTCGCCCACACGATCGTGATCGAACGACCGAGAGCATGGAAGGGACTTAGAGGGGTTATTGGACGTTTGGAGGGGGGTTTTATGCAACACACAAAAGGACTTTGCGGTTACCCGGTTAACCGTTGGAGCATCAAACGACCTCCAAATGGAACGAAACTTGACAGGTGGTCTACCGGTGGTATACCAAGGCCACTTGACAAACCTCGGTCCATTCCGAGAACGTTTAACAACCGCTCATGAAAAGAAACAAGAGGGATGCGCCGGTGCATGTGGGAGTGTCGGATTGCAAAACGGACAACGGGGAAAATGCTCGGATGCATGAGACGAACACGTATGCAAATGAGATGCACATGATGACATGATATGAGATGCATGACATGAACAAAATGCAACACGAAAAACAAAAACCCGACCACGGAGGGAATATCATAACCCATAGCCGAAAATGACAAGAGTTGGAGTTACAAATATGGAAAGTTACATCCGGGGTGTTACAGAAGTAGCCGTACATCGCCTAATGAATGGTGGGTTCTGGCCCTGCTCCTTGTCGGCATCGTCGTCTGTACTGACGATGTCTTCGGAGCTGTAATCAAGCGTGTCGGTTAAGTCCTCGACAGTGGCTATGGAGTGGGTGGCGGATGGGAAGCAAAATTCCCCATCATCAGCCCCTAATTCGAGTCGTACATAGTTCGGCTGTGAGTCCCCCGCTAAGGATATGTTCTTTAATGAGTTCAGCACATCGCCCAAGGGAAAGTGCTGGAAGATGTCTGCGGCGCTGAACTCGAAGATTGATAAACGTTCAAGTTTGGTATCAGCGGACTCACATGGTTTGGAGCTTATACCCGGAGAAGAGTCCGGAGTTCTGGTGACACAGATATTGTGTGAGGTTAAGTCCATGTGCGGCTCCAACGCCGGGGAATCTGTGGCCTCCGTGGTGGGGTCGAGCCTCCCTTCCTTGGATGCCACAGTGTGCTCTGGATGTAAGGCTAGACTGGTCATAGGAGCTATCTCCTGGATGCGGTCTGACGACAGATTTAGGTCATGCTTGTCAAGGTGACCGGGAGCGGTTGCCGTGGTCTCGAATCCGGTGAAGATCAAATCTCCACGGATGTCCGCAACGTAATTCAAGCTCCCAAATCTGACCTGATGGCCAGGGGCGTAGCTATCGATCTGCTCCAGGTGGCCAAGCGAGTTGGCCCGCAGTGCGAAGCCACCGAACACGAAGATCTGTCCGGGGAGGAAAGTTTCTCCTTGGACAGCGTCAATATCGACGATTGAAGGGGCCATCGAACCTTTTCGTCGATGGCACAGTGGAACTCTCAATGAAAGCACCAATGTCGGTGTCAAAACCGGCGGATCTCGGGTAGGGGGTCCCGAATTGTGCGTCTAAGGTCGATGGTAATAGGAGACAGGGGACATGATGTTTACCCAGGTTCGGGCCCTCTCTATGGAGGTAATACCCTACTTCCTGCTTGATTTATCTTGATGAATATGAGTATTACAAGAGTTGATCTACCACGAGATCGTAATGGCTAAACCCTAGAAGTCTAGCCGGTATGACTATGGTAATGAGCATGCGTCCTTTCCGGACTAAGTCCTCCGGTTTATATAAACACCGGGAGGATCTAGGGTTACACAAGGTCGGTTACAGAGGAAAAGAATCTACATATTTGGTCTACAAGCTTGCCTTCCACGCCAAGAAGAGTCCCATCTCGACATGGGTGCAGCCTTCGGTCTTCATGTCTTCATAGCCCATCAGTCCGGCCCATGGCTAACAGGCCGGACGCCCGAGGACCCCTTAGTCTAGGACACCCTCACCAAGGCTGAACTATTATCTGCCCCGTATATAGTGAAGAACCAACCTTGCAAAAGCCGAAGACGTAAGCCGAATACTGCATCATCGTTTAAAGGCCAGTTCGGGGGCTACTGAGGGAGTCCTGGATTAGGGGGTCCTCGGGTGTCCGGGCTAACTGATGTGGGCCGGACTGATGGGCCGTGAAGATACAAAGCAGAAGGCTTTCCCCCGTGTCCGGGTAGGACTCCTCTATGCGTGGATAGCAAGATTGGCGTCCGGATATGTAATTTCCTTCTTCCATGAACCGACTAGTACAACCCTAGGCCCCTCCGGTGTGTATATAAACCGGAGGGTTTATTCCGTAGAGGCTATCAGAATTCATACAGGCTAGACATCTAGGGTTTAGCCATTACGATCTCGAGGTAGATTAACTCTTGTAACCCCTATACTCATCAAATATAATCAAGTAGGACATAGGGTTTTACCTCCATTAAGAGGGCCCAAACCTGGGTAAACATCGTGTTCCCCCTGTCCCTTGTTACCTTTGATCCTCAGACGCAAAGTTCGGGACCCCCAACATGAGATCGGCCGGTTTTGACACCGACACCGGGACCAGCGCACCGACCTCCAGCATCACCCCAGGGGCGGAGCCCAGAGGGGGAAGGGAGGGCAAAGGCGAGCAGCCCCCAGGGGGCCCCGGCAAGTGAGGCGCTAGGGGGAATCGGCCATCGAGGGAGCCGACAACACCTGTAGGTGCTCGTCCGGGTCCAGCGGTGTAGTGTCGGGCACATGGATGGAGCAGGGGGAGCCCGGCGAAGATGCCGGGGGGACGAGGAGACCCACGCTGGAGATGCCGCTCATCTCGGCAAAGGAGGCGGGGGAGGAAGCCGGCAATAGAGCGGGCACCGTCCCGTCAGAGACGGCCAGCGCATGAGAGCGTCCGGCTCCGGTGCCCCCATGGCTCGGAGGAGGGTCGGAGGGGTCCTTGGAGGGGGAGCGGCTGTGCTCCGAGCGCTCATCGTCGTCGTCCGGGTCTCTGTGGCGGGAGGGACGAGGGCGGCGGTAGTGGGAGTCGTCGCGCTTGCCCGAACCACCCCCACCAAAGTGCCCATCATCAGAGTATCGCGGACGGCTGACGTGGTTGGGGGCTCGGGGTAGATCTTGAGGTCGAATCCCTCGTCATTGAAGAAGACCCGGACGGTGGCGCGGAGCTTGTAGGAGTCCAGGCATTTGACTTTGATCTGGACCTCCTCCTCTTTGCGGAGGGAGAGCTCATCCACCACCACCACCTTGCCGAGGATCTTGGACATATTACGAATCACCCTCTCAGTCGGGGAGCCCCGCTATGAGGATCCAGGCCGTGTCCAGGACGACCACCGCCTTGGAGTCTACCTTAGGCTCAGAGATGTTGACCACGAGCTTGTTGATGGCTAAGGTGATGTCGTCGCTGCGGGTGCAGTAGCCCATGCTGATGGCATCCGGGAAGATCATGGTGAAGGAGTTGTCCGCGGTCGGCGTCACCTGCCAGTCCCAGACGCACCAGCATAGGTGGTTGAGCTCGGCCTCAATCATCTCCGAGGATGCGACACCCACCCCCACAACGGTGGCGATCGCTTGGAGCGACGGGGCGGGGGGTGGGATGTCCTCCATCTCTATGTGGAAGAAGCCGAGACCCTCGATGCCGTGGCCGTACATCATGAGCTCCTCCGACACTGGCCGCTCTGGGCACAGGGCCGCGGGGTCACCCGAGTCCTTGCATAGATAGCACATCGGGGGGTTGGGGCACTCGACTTGGTAGTGCCCCGGAAGCCCACAGTTGAAGCAGGGTGGCGGGTCGCACGAAGCACCGGATGCGGGCGCGGCCGAGGCCACGAGGGGAGGGGCGAGGCATTGGGGGGCAGGCGAGGCCCCCCTTCCTCTTCTTCTTCTTGGCACCTTGGCGCCCCCTCGCCCCATTGCCACCACTGCCTGGAGGAAGGCTGGGCTGGTTCTGTGGCGGCTGGTACCGGCGGCCAGGGACGGGGGCGGGGATGGTGAAGGTGGCGCAGGGGAGGCCGCGCCGGGCGCATTGCCCCGAAGGTCGCCGGGGCTGCCAGAGCTCTCAGCCATCATCACAGCCTACACGTTATGTCGGTTTACTTACCGTACCACATGCCTATTTCTTTTCGGAGTCTGAAACATTCTGGAAAGTGTCCCTTATGTATTCCTCCGGTGTTACGATGTCAATAATATTGGTCTCAACATTTATGGGAGTACCTGAGATATAATGTTTGATTCTTTCACCGTTTACCACCTTTGGATTTGTGCTTTCGGCGTTGTTTATTTTGATGGCACCGGAACGATAGATCTCCTCGATAATGTAAGGACCTTCCCATTTAGAGAGAAGTTTTCCTGCAAAAAATCTTAAACGAGAGTTGTATAGCAAAACATGATCACCTAATAAGTTAAACTCATGCTTTTGTATCCTCTTATCATGCCATCTTTTAACCTTTTCTTTAAACAACTTGGCATTCTCGTAGGCTTGGGTTATCCATTCATCAAGCGAGCTTATGTCAAATAACCTCTTCTCAACGGCAAGTTTGAAATCATAATTGAGCTCTTTAATAGCCTAATATGCCTTATGTTGTAGTTCAAGTTTGAAATCATAATTGAGCTCTTTAATAGCCCATAATGCATCATCAAGTTTCTTAGACGAATTCTTTCTAGATCTATTAACAGTCTTTTACAAAATCAATTTAATCTCTCTATTACTCAATTCTACTTGACCACTAGACTGTGGATGATAAGGAGATGCTATTCTATGGTTAACACCATACTTAGCAATCATTTTACGGAAAGCACCATGAATAAAATGTGAACCACCATCAGTCATTAAATATCTAGGGACTCCAAACCTCGGAAAAATAACTTCTTTAAGCATATTAATTGAAGTGTTATGATATGCACTACTAGTTGGAATAGCTTCTACTCACTCAGTAATGTAATCAACAACAACTAAAATATGTGTATACCCATTAGAGGAAGGGAAAGGTCCCATATAATCAAAGCCCTAAACATCAAATGGTTCAATAACAAGTGAATAATTCATAGGAATTTCTTGACATCTAATAATATTGCCAATTCTTTGGCATTCATCACAAGACAAGACAAACTTACGAGCATCCTTGAAGACAGTAGGCCAATAAAAACCAGATTGCAATACCTTGTGTGCAGTTCTATCTCCAGTGTGGTGTCCTCCGTAAGACTCAGAGTGGCACTTGCGTAGGCTCTGTCCCTATTCATTCTCAGGTACACAACGTCTAATAACACTATCTACTCCTTCTTTATAAAGGTGTGGGTCATCCCAAAAGTAATGTCTTAAATCATAGAAAAACTTTTTCTTTTGCTGGTATGTGAAACTAGCTGGTATAAATTTAGCAACAATGTAATTAGCATAATCAGCATACCATGGAGTATTACAAGAAGCATTTATGACAGCTACTTTGTCGGTGTCCTGGGAACGGGGGTCCCCAGACTTGCCTGCCTGCAGCCCATAGCGTGGCTCCACCAGCGGCCCTGTACGGCCCATCCTCACCAGCAAACACTCAAGACCGTCGTGAGGGGCCAAGCCTCTCGAGGCGGACGACACAAGACCTCCTCGGGGGCAGCCTCACCAGGCCGGCTCGCGAGGGGCGGAGAGATCAAGGCAAGGGACACCTCGCGAGATTTCGGTGACGCAAGCCATGACGACTGGAGCCAGGCGGGCGCCAGCATGCGTAGTGTCCTCGTTTTCTCTTTGGTGCTAAAGAGGCAAGCGCAGGAGAGGAGTCCCGAGGCATCAGGCAAAGGTTTCCATATCGGTGCAACGAGACCAAGACTAGCAGGACGGCAGGACGGAGGTCACCGTGGAGCCCAAGACGGCGTCACCACCAGAGCCTTTGGCAGGCGAAGACCACCTTTAGCCAGGATAACTTGTACTAGTTGTCTCCCTTCGAATTTGGCCGTTGTTGGAACCCTTCCCGCTCAATATTTGGGGAGAGGACCAGGGCCTCTATAAATAGGACTAGCCACCACCATAGAAAGGGACGGATCATTCAGATCATCCTCAACCACACAAGTTCAACAAGCACAAGAACACCTCTCCTCAGGAGGCTGTTCTTCCCTTGTAACTGTTCATCCTCAGCCCAAGAGGCAATCCACCACACCACACTGGAGTAGGGCATTACACCACATCGGTGACCCGAACCAGTATAAACTCTTGTGTCTATTGTGTTGCGAGTTCATCGGTGGCCCGTTCTTTGGGTTCGTCGAGCTAGGCCTTGTGATTGTTGCGAGAGCAATCTAGGGAGAGAGAGAGATCTTCGTGCACACCCCAGTGTTCAAACCTCAAGGGTTTTGCCGGAACCCGAAATCTGACATTTGGCATGCCAGGTAGGAGTGCACTGAAGCTTTCCTCCCAACGATCCGTGTCCCGTCGCTTCGTCGCATCCATGGCGGACGCTCGTCGAGCCCGCGCTGAGCGCCGGGCCGCCCTCGCCGCCCGCGTCGCTCAGACCGCCCCTGTCGGCGGGCCTCCTCGTTGTTCCTCGTCGCCCGCCGCCAACGCTGCCACCGGCCTGGCGGGAAACGAGCAGCAAGCGTCCTCGCTGCACCCCTCGGTGCGGCGGGACGGCTGCACCGCCACTCTGTCGCTAACCCCAGCCGGCTCGTCGTCTCACTCTCGTCGTGCTCCCACGGACGCGTAGGCCGCGCTGCTCATGGCACGTGATCTCCTGCGCTATCGCCCAGTCGACGACCTCTATGAGGACTGGCTGGACCGCATCGCCGAGCTCGTCAGCTGCGGGCGACGTGGCTCACGGAGCACCTCCACCACCTCTGCACCAAGACGGCGCTCTGGCGCCAAAGTGCACGGCCCCCCGGCGGGACCCACCGCGTTGGGCGCCTGCGCGAGAAGAAGGAAGCTGCCAAGAAGTTCCCCGGCCGCAGGAGAATGCGCCCGCGCTCCCAGCGCCATAGCGACAAGACCGCATGCCACCTGCGGCGGTGGTGCGCGGGCATCAAGGGCAGGCTCCGCATCAGCAAAGGGCCCTGGTGGCCACCGCAGGCTGCCGCGCCTTCACTCCTGAGCTGCGTAGCATTGCCAGGCAGGGCAAGTTCAAGCCAGACTTGCCTCCTCGCTACGACGGCACCCTCGGCCCAGCGGAGTTCTTGTAGCTCTATGAGCTGAGCATCGAAGCGGCCAACGGCGACGAAAAAGTCATGGCGAACTGGTTCCCCATGGCTCTCAAGGATGGCGCTCGCTCGTGGATCCTGAACCTGCCCCCGGGCTCGATCTCCTCCTAGGAGGAGATGAGCGACCGCTTCGTCGCCAACTTCCAGGGCACTCGCGACCGCACTTCGGTCGCGGGTGACCTGCACTACATCAAGCAGCAGCCACGAGAGACCCTGCAGAAGTACATCCAGTGCTTCAACAACATTCGCCTCAAGATCCCCAAGGTGACGGACAAGGAAATCATTTCAGCATTTTCCGATGGCGTCCGCGCCATCAAGATGAAGGAGGATCTCGCCATCCACGAGGAGCTATGCACGGCTTTGGAGCTGTTCAACCTGGTGACCAAGTGCGCAAGAGTTGAGGAGGGGCACCTTTCCCTCCTCGAGCTCCCGACTACCGACTTGGAGGAGAAGAAAGCCAAGGCCAAGGACGTGAAGCGCAAGGGAGTAGCCGTGCTCGCCGCGGAGCCAGATACGAAGTGCGGCCGGGACCATCTTGAGTCGTCCAAGAGCAGCCGGCCATTCTGCGCCTTCCACAACCTACACAGCCACAACACCAACGATTGTCAAGAGCTCAGGGCCATTCGAGATGGACGCCTCGGTCGATGCCCCGAGTGCAACGACCGGGGCTGCGACCGAGGAGGAGGACGAGGTAGAGGACGCTGGGACGATCGCGGCCCCCGCTAAGAGTGGCGCGACCGGGCTCACGAGGACCGCTGGCAGGACTAGCCTCGTGAGGGCGCCTGGAGGGACCAGCCTCGCGAGGACCGCCCTCAGGGCAATGCTAGTCTTCCTCCGCTGCCGCCACTGCCAAGAAGGAACGACGACCACCATCAGGACGAGGGGGCTGGGGGCTTCCAGGAGCCGCGTGCTATCGCCTGCATCTTGGCGGAGCTCAGGCCCCAGCCTCTTAGCGTATCTTCAAGCAGCTTGCTCGCGAGGTGAACGCAGCCCTTCCCAGGCTTGAGGCCACGCGCCCACTCAGGTGGTCCAATTGCGCCATCACTTTCAGCTCGGCGGACCTGCTCAAGTGCGCGGGCACCGCTGGCGCCCTCCCGATGCTCTGCTCACCCGTCATCAGCAACGTACAAGTCACCAAGACCCTCATCGGCGGCGGTGCAGGGCTTAACGTCCTGTCCGTCGAGATGTTCGACAGCCTCCAACTGCCATACGATCAGCTTCAGCCTTCCAAGCCCTTCTCAGGAGTGGCCGACGGCTCCTCCACCCAGATAGGGCAGGTCCACCTCTCTGTCACCTTCAGACAGCGCGACAACTACCGCACCGAGCTCATCGACTTTGACGTTGCTCACATCCGTCTGCCGTACAATGCCATCCTTGGGTATCCGGACCTATCCAAGTTCATGGCGGTGACCCACCACGGCTACAACGTCCTCAAGATGCCAGGAAGCGGCGGGATCATCACCGTCCCCTACGAAGAAAGAGATGCAGTGTGCTCCCTCGAGCGCGCCTTCCAAGCCGCAGCGATCGAAGACCCCGACAACAATGGAGTGCAGTACCCTCCTGAGGCCGTCCCCAAGAAGAAGAAGTAGCTACTCCGCATAGGGCCTTAGGGGAGCGGTGTCTCTAGCGGTGCAACATCAGTATCAGCGCCCGCGCCTGGGGCGCCTCCCTCCCTCGCATAGGAAGGCGCGCCCGACACCCTCCTCGGGCAGGGATCAGGGGCTCTTTTCTGGAGGGCCTCAGACCTAGCAAACATCACGAGGGAGGCGCTCTGGCACCACATGGAGGCGTGCTTTATGGAAGGTTTCCCTCAGGAGGACACTGGCCGAGGAGCGCCCGGCACTCAGGAGTTCATCAACAAGGCCACTCAGGAGCTGCAGGATGCAAGAGCCATGCGCGGCGACCGCCGCCCACATGGTGCAGCTCCCCATCCAGGCGAGGATGGCGGGCTGCACGTCTGCGTCGACATCCCAGGGCTCAACAGGGCCGCATCTCAGGAGCTCTTCTGGCCTTCGCATGTGGTACGTTGCGAGGGCCCACCTCACAGCTATGTTCGCATGCCATTCGGCCTGCCGAGCGTGGCAGGCGCCTTCCAGCGCAACCTGCGGAGCATCCTGGCGGTTCAGGAGGCCAGACATCATGCAGTCCTGGCAGAGATGGAGACGGTTCTCGAGGAGCCGCCTGGACCCCCAGAGCCTCCCGAGGCTCAGGGCCCCGGTGGCTCATGAGGAGCAACCCCTTCACTGCGCACCTTCAGCTACCCCAACATCCCTTCGATAACGGAACCAGGTGACATTTTCCAAGTTTATTTAGCTAGGAGCGCCCCCCGGGCTGCATCATTCCCAGGCTGCATGGGCCTGTCCCCGCGGCATGTATCATTTTACGTCTTTAGCTTACTCTGCTGGGGGCGCCCCTCGAGCTGCATCATCCCCAGGCCGCTCGGGTCCGACCCAGTGGCATGTATCATTCTTGCATTTACCTAAGCTAGTTCGCTTTCCATGCACGATCTATCTATGGTTATCACCTGCTTGATTGTCACCCACCACGGGAGCCGCACGCCGATTGTCTTTCTTTAGGACCCTTCACATAAGAAGGCCAGGCACGGTGTCTGTCCTCGGGCCCGTCCCTGCAACATCGATAAATCCAATGGTTGAGCTCTGTCTGGCGGGCCGGTCCCGTTCATGTCACCTCCTGGGGTCGTTGGTGCTTGGCCTTATCATGCGATAACCTCAGGAGATTCATTCGGCGAAGGATTGCCTAACCATCTCGCACGACCGCCGCAGCTAACAAGAACCAAGACCAGGCGCAACCCGCCTTGAGGTAGGGCCTCGTGAGTCCCGCGCTAGCTCACGAGTGCCCAGACACACCTCATCTAGCCCTGCCGTGCAAGCCACGTGTCAGGGCGGGGCTGTACATGCCCCGGGGGCTCCACTCAGAGGGAGCCCCCACCGGCGCACCAGTGGAAGCACCATTCTCCGTGCTGGCAGTCGACACTACCGAGGAGCGGTTATGCCCGTGCAAGTGCGGAAGCGCTATGCTCCGCACTGGTGATAAACAACTGAGGGCGGCCTCATGACCGTATCAACCTCAGGGAGCCCTTGAGCTCAGTTTCCGGCCTCATCGCAAAACCACCCCCGGGAGAGTCACGCGAGGGGGCTAGGCACGGGGGCTGCGCTCGGGTCACACCCAAGCGTACGCCACCCTACCAGGTCCCCCAGACCTGGTCGTCGCGCGCCCCTCCCAAGCCGAGCCTCGGCGAGGGAAAAGGTACAAAGGTCGTTTGAGCGTCAAGGGGGACTGCTGAGCATCGCGACTCGGGAGCCTAACTGTCGGCATCCTGGGAACGGGGGTCCCTAGACTTGCCTGCATGCGGCCCACATCGTGGCTCCACAAGCGGCCCTGTACGGCCCATCTTCACCAGCAAACACTCAAGACCCTCGCGAGGGGCCAAGCCTTGCGAGGCGGACGACGCAAGGCCTCCTCAGGGGCGGCCTCACCAGGCCGGCTCGTGAGGGGCGGAGAGATCAAGGTGAGGGACACCTCGCGAGGTTTCTGTGACGCAGGCCATGACGACTGGAACCAGGCGGGCGCCAGCGCGCGCAGTATCCTTGTTTCCTCTTTGGTGCTAAAGGGGCAAGCGTAGGCGAGGAGTCTCGAGGCATCAGGCAAAGGTTTCCATATCGGTGCAACTAGACCAAGACCAGCAGGACCGAGGTCACCATGGAGCCCAAGACAGCATCACCACCAGAGCCTTTGGCAGGCAAAGACCACCTTTATTCAGGATAACCTGTACTAGTTGTCTCCCTTCGAATTTGGCCATTGTCGGATCCCTTCCCGCTCAATATTTTGGGAGAGGACCAGGGCCTCTATAAATAGGACTAGCCATGACCATAGGAAGGGGATAATCTTGGATCGGAGCCATTCAATCCATTGGCACACACAAGCTCACTGAGCACAAGAGCACCTCTCCTGAGGAGGTTGTTCTTCCCTTGTAACTGTTCATCCTCAGCCCAAGAGGCAATCCACCACACCACACTAGAGTAGGGTATTACACCACATCGGTGGCCCGAACCAGTATAAACTCTTGTGTCTCATGTTCTTTGGGTTCGTTGAGCTAGGCCTTGTGATAGTTGAGAGAGTGATCTAGGGAGATAGAGAGATCTTTGTGCGCACCCCAGTGTTCGAACCTGAAGGTTTTTGCCGGAACCCGAAATCCGACATTTGGCGCGCCAGGTAGGGGTGTGCCGAAGCTTTCCTTCTGTTGATCTACGCTTCGCCATCCCCACGCTTCGCCCCCATGGCCGGGACTGCTCTTCCGATTGCGATGATAGACGCCCGCGGCGGGGCCAGGGGGCTCCGAGCCTTGGCCCCTGCCTTGCGGCGGGTGCAGTGGCCACCCAGGTTCAAGCCAGAAATGCCGCCGCGCTACGATGGCGCGGCGGACCTGTCGGCTTTCCTGTTGGCATATGAAGGGGCCGTCTTGAAGGCTGGGGGTGACGACGAGGCCATGGTCAACTAGCTTCCCATGGCCCTCGCTGGGGCATCGCGCTCCTGGCTGCTCAACCTCCCAGGATCTACGGTGACATCTTGGGAGGAGCTGCGCAACCTCTTCGCTGAGCGCTTCGCGGTACCAGCGCCCCGCGCTGTCGTGGCCCTCATTGGTGGCTCACAAGCGCCGCCCTCGGACCGTCACGCCAAGTTGTTCTTTCGTCAGATCAGGGCCACCGCCACGCGACAGGGGGCTCCTCCAGGCTGGGTGGCACCCAAGGCTGACCTGACCTTCGACTCGGGAGATCACCCCATCACCATCGTCGGCTCAGGCGTGCTCCCAATGCTTTGCACGGCCACCATCTGCAGCGTGGCCGTTACCAAGACCCTCATCGACGGTAGCGCCGGCCTCAACATGCTCTCTGTGGAGCCTTTTAGCCTCCTTCACGTACCGCTCGAGCGGCTCCGCCCCAGCAATCCCTTCTCCGGGGTCGGCGGCGGCTCCTCCAGTCCCCTAGGGCAGATCCGTCTTCCCGTGACCTTCGGCACCCGCGACAACTACCGCACGGAGCTGATTGACTTCGACATCACCCGCATCGGCCTTTCGTACAACGCCATCCTCGGGTACCCAGCTCTGGCTCAGTTTATGGCGGCGACCGATCCGGCCTACAACCTCATGAAGATGCCCGAGAGCAAGGGCGTCCTGACCGTGGTTGGAGATACCAAGGAGGCTTTGGTGGCGCTCAAGCTGGCCCTCAAGGCCGCCGCGACGGTGCGCCCGGCCGACGAGGCCACCTCTGGAGTTAAGGAGGCCGCGCCGGCTAAGAAGAAGCAGTTGTTCACTCAAGATCGGGCGGAAACCAAGCAGGTGCCGGTCGAGGAAGATGGGTCTTCTGGAGCCACCTTCACCATAGGTGCCAACCTCGACCCAGATCAAGAGGAAGCATTGGTAAAGTTCTTGTGCGCAAACAAGGAAGTATTTGCCTGGGAGCCCGATCAGCTGGTAGGGGTCCCAAGAGGGGTGATCGAGCATCACTTAAGGGTGTGCCCCAATGTGCGCCCTGTGAAGCAGAAGGCACGGCGACAGTCCACGGAGAAGCAGTCCTTCATCATCCAGGAAACCCGCAAGCTGGAGTAAGCAGGTGTCATTCGCGAGGTTCGGTACCCAGAGTGGCTGGAGAACCCCGTCATTGTGCCAAATAAAGGCGGGAAGGAGCGCATGTGTGTCGACTTCACAACCTCAACAAAGCCTGTCCCCAAGATCCGTTCCCACTTCCGTGCATCGACCAGATCATTGACTCACCGCCGAGTGCGACCTGCTGTGCTTCCTGGATGCGTTTTCAGGCTATCACCAGATCAAGATGGCAGTAGAGGATGTGGAGAAGACGGACTTCCTGACCCCTTGCGGGGTGTACTGCTACACTTGCATGCCGTTCAGGCTCCGCAACGCGGGCGCGACCTTCCAACGGTTGATGCACATCGCCCTGGGGCAGCAGCTCGGGAGGAACGCTAATGCCTACGTCAACGACATTGTGGTGAAGTCTCGGGAGGTGAGAGCTTTGATTCAGGACCAGGAGGAGACCTTAACGAGCCTGCGCCAGGTGGACTTGCGGCTCAACCCGGAAAAGTGCGTATTTGGTGTCCCTTCCGACAAGCTGCTAGGCTTCCTCGTGTCCCACAGGGGGATCGAGGCCAACCCAGAGAAGGTCAAGGCGATTGAAGACATGAGCCCACCACAAACCCTCAAGGAGATGCAGAAGCTTGCGGCTGCGTGACTTCGCTGGGACGCTTCATCTCCAAGCTGGGAGAGCGCGCCCTGCCGTTCTTCAAGCTGATGAAGAAGAAGGGCCCGTTCGAGTGGACTCCAGAGGCTGACCAAGCATTTCAAGATCTCAAGAGATATCTGACCAGCCCTCCGGTGATGGTGGCGCCCCGCCTGTCGGCGTTCTCGGAACGGGCGTCCCCAGACTTGCCTGCCTACGGCCCACGGCGTGGCTGTGCTAGCAGGCCTGTACGGCCCATCTTCATCAACAGAGCATTCAAGACCCTCGCAAGGGGCCAAGCCTCGCGAGGCGGGTGACCCAAGACCTCCTCAGGAGCGGCCTCCCCAGGCAGGCTCACGAGGAGCAGAGATATCAAGACGGGGCAAACCTCGCAAGGCTCTCATGACGTGAGCCATGACGATCGACACCAGGCAAGTGCCAGGCGGGCGCCAGCGCGCACAGCATCCTTATTTCCACTTTGGTGCTAAGGAGGCAGGCGCAAGCGTGGAGTACCGAGGCATCGGGCAAGGGTTTCCATATCGGTGCAACGAGACCAAGACCAGCGGGCCAGCAGGACGGAGGTCACCGTGGAGCCCAAGACGGCGTCATCACCAGAGCCCTTTCGCAGGCGAAGACCGCTTTTGTCAGGATAGCCTGTACTAGCTGTCCCCTTTCAAATTGCCCGCCGTTGTTGGCTCCCTTCCCGCTCAATATTTGGGGAGAGGACCAAGGCCTATATAAGTAGAACTAGCCACCACTGTAGAGACATCTCCTCTTGGACTGGATCCACTCCATCCTCACATCCACTCAAGCCCGACGAGCACAAGAAAACCACAACCTCAGGAGGCTGTTCTTCCCCTTGTACTGTTGATCATTAGCCCAAGAGGCAATCCACCACCACACACTGGAGTAGGGTATTACACCACAACGGTGGCCCGAACCAGTATAAATCTCGTGTCTTTCTGTGTTGCGAGTTCGTCGAGTTCGTCTGTGAGATCTTAGCGAGCTAGGGCGCAGATCGTAGGAAGGAAAGACTTCGCGCGCACCCCAGAGTTCAAACCTTAAGGGTTTTACCGGAACCCCAGATCCGACACCGCCCTCTCGAGCCCCTGGTGCTTTACCTCGCCGCCACTCCTCATTCAGCCGGTGCAGCTCTGGTAGCGGTTCGAGAAGAGCGTTAGGCCAAGGACACATCGCGCCGAACCGCGCCCCCAGCCGGGGCGGCGCGAGATCCGAAGGACACCGCGGGGGCAGCAACAACGCCAATGGATGACCTAGCTCAGCAGAATGGTGACCTTGGGCCCGCCGATGCCCCAATAGGCGACCCGGCTCCGGAGGTTCCATCGCCCTAGGAGGCGCCTCAACCTCCGACAGACGTGGGTCCCGTTGATGCGCCCGCCCTCATCGAGCACCCAGTGTATTTCGTCAGCACGGTACTGCGGGATGCAAGGGCACGGTACCCCATGCCCCAGAAGCTCTTGCTCGCGCTTTTGGTCGCTCGCCTCGCACAAGCTACGACACTACTTTCAAGGTCACCCAATCAAGGTCGTCTCGGCCTACCCACTGGAGAGGGTACTCAGGAGCCCTAACGCTGCTGGAAGAGTCGCCGAGTGGAATATCGAGCTACAGGTGTTCCAGCTGGAGTTCAGCACAACTAGGGTCATCAAGGGAGCCGCGCTCGCCGACTTCGTGGCAGAATGGACGGACGCCCCGGAGCTTGAAGTAGGCGAGGATCGGTCCCTCTCGTCAGGAAGCGAATCGCCGGACGGCCAGGTGATGTATTTTGATGGTGCATTTGCATGTCGGGGCGTGGGGGCTGGAGCAGTGCTCATCTCGCCCACTCGGGACAAGCTCTACTACGCTATGCAGCCCTACTGCCAGCAGGGTGAGAAGGTCTCCAACAACATAGCGGATTACGAAGGCCTCGTAGCTAGCCTTAAGGCTGCGGTGGCCCTGGGGGTGAAGCGCCTCACAATCAAGGGCGACTCGCAGCTTCTCGTCAACTTCTCCAACAAGGTATACGAGCCGAGGGACGAGCACATGGAGGCATACCTCGCGAGGTACGCAAAATGGAAAAGCATTTCTTGGGCCTGGAATTGCAGCACGTGCCCCACGGCACCAACAAGGAAGCCGATGACATCACAAAGAGAGCATCCAAGTGGCTACCCCAAGATCCTGGCGTCTTTGAGGAGCGGCTCTTCAAGACATCGGCAACACCACCACTTTCAAGGCCGACGCTGCCTCGAGAGGAGCTCCCCCAACCACCTGCCTCGGGAGCCCTGGCCTGCGGCCCGACATCGGGAGCGCGCCTACTCTTGGCGCTCGAGCCACAGGAGGGGTGCTAGACCAAGGAGACGCAAGGGACACTGCCGGAGAAGGAGGAGGACGCGGAGCGCGTGGCTTGGCAGGCCACGGCGTACTGCATCCAAGACAGTGAGTTATACAGGAAGCGGCCGAATGACGTTTCCCTACCTTGTATCTCCAAGGAACAGGGGAAAGAGCTGCTAGCTGACATACACGGCGGGGACTGCAGGCACCACTCATCGTCACGAACCCTCGTCGGCAAGGCATTCCGCAGCGGGTTCTACTGGCCTACGACGCTCAACGACGCGACTGAACTGGTGAAGTCCTGTGAGGCCTGTCAATTCCATGCCAAGCAGATCCATCAGCCAGCTCAAGGCCTCCAGACCATCCCTCTCTCGTGGCCGTTTGTAGTCTGGGGGCTGGATATCTTGGGCCCGTTCCCTCGAGCGCCCGGGGGCTACAGCTACCTCTATGTCGCCATCGACAAGTTCACCAAGTGGGCGGAGGTAGAAGCCGTCCGCACCATCCCGGCCGGATCCGCGGCCAAGTTCATCAAGGGTCTCGTGAGCCGGTTTGGGGTCCCCAACCGCATCATCACCGATAACGGCTCGCAGTTCACTAGCAATCTCTTCAAGACATATTGTGCTAACCTTGGAACACAGATCTGCTACGCTTCGGTGGCACACCCCAGGAGCAATGGTCAGGCCGAACGCGCCAACGCGGAAGTCCTGAGAGGCCTCGAGACCAGGACCTTCAAGAAGAAGCTCGAGGCCTGTGGTTGGGGCTAGCACAACGAGCTCCAGTCTGTGTTGTGGTCCATCCGCACCAGCGCCACCAAGCCAACAGGCGAAACCCCGTTCTTCCTCGTCTATGGAGCAAAAGCGGTTCTCCCTCACGAGGTCAAGCATCGCTCCGCACATGTCCTGGCGTTTGATGAGGCGCAACAGGACGCCATACGGGGGATGGACCTCGTGCTGGGGGAGGAACGCCGCCGTGAAGCCACGCTCCGGGCGGCAAGATACCAGCAGGCGCTGCGGCGGTATCACTGTCGCATCGTCCGCTCTAGGACGCTCGACGTGGGCGATCTCGTCCTACAGCGGGTGCTCTCTAGGGAAGGGCTGCACAAGCTCTCGCCCATGTGGGAGGGCCCGTTTAGGGTCGCCCACGTCTCCAGGCCTGGCACCGTGCGCCTTGAGACGGAGGACGGGGAACCTATCCAGAATGCCTGGAACATCCAGCACCTCCGAAAGTTCTACCCATGAAGAAAGGCCCGGCGCCTGTGAAGAAGGCCCAGTGCCTGTGAAGGTCTCCGCTCATGACACTCTCACATAATAATGAGTGGGGTTGTACACGCCCCAGAGTCTCAGGAGTGCCTCCCTCGGGCCTCGGGGGCTCCCTCCCACGTCCTAGTGGCAGCTCTTAGCTCCGCGCTGGTGAGAAGACAAGAAGACTAGACTAGGTGCCGGACGCGGCTTTTCATTTGCTTTCCGTAGTTGGAGTGCCCCTCTTTAATGAAAATTTGCTTTGTGGTGTTCCTTGCCGGCTTGGTTCCATCGCCTTTTGCCTCCATTTTTCCTTCGGTTCCTTGTTCTGACCTATACTCTCTCTCGCACACCTCGCGAGGGGGCTGGACAGGTGCCCTTCGTTAGTTTTTTTCCTGTTTTTCGCAAGGCACCCTCGTTCGAGCTCGTAAGCTGGCGCACTCCTCTCAATACGTGCCCCTCGGGCACCGCAATACGAAGCACTGGATCATGGCCAGTGGCACCTGCGACCAGGGCTCGGAAGAATAAAAGTTTCGTAACGAATTTTTGCAGTTCCTAGACGCCTCCGGGGCCAAGGAGTCCTCGCCAGGTACTGGGAAGTGCGCGCTTCACAAAGCGAAGACTACTTCGAGCGTGTCAAGCTAAGTTATTTGTACGCGCCTACATAAAACGTTAATGCTGCAATGCGACACAGGAAAAATAAACATAGCATAGCAACTTGGAAACCATGGTTCGTTGCACGCCCCTACGGGGCCCCATACTTGTCTCTCTCTTAACGCAGGAAGAAAAGGAAGAACGAAACAAAAGCTGCGGATGCCCCAGCAGCAGCTCACGAGGATGGACCAATGGCGGTCTCCTGAGCTCAGCCGGACCCCTCCTCGCGCTTCACTGGGGCGCGACGACGAGATGACCCGCTGCCACCCTCGAGCAGGTGCGGCGGCGTGGCGGCTAGTCGTAGCCGCCGCTGCTGGAGTTGTCGCCAGAGGGAGAATCGCCATAGCTGGGCGAGCTGCGGCCAGCACCGAAGGCAAGACCATCCTCACCCTTCTCTCGACCGTCGCCAAGGCCAAGCACCTCCTCGACGTTGTTGTCTTCGAGGCAGCACCCGAGGCGGAGGCCGTCTTCTCCGAACGTCCTCACGTAGAGGGTCGCGTTGCCGTCATATTAGAAGTGGAGGGTGCACTGCTTGCCCAGGCCGCGTGCGCAGGCAAACGTCTGCCAGCCGCATGCCAGGGCTACGTTGCCTGCGATGGAGACCTCGACCGCGACCCACGAAGCTTTGCTGCAGTAGCCGTCCGCCTGCAGCCAGAGCCCGCTTGGACCTGTGGCCGGCAGCTCCCCGGCGAAGAAGCGCGGGAACTGAAGCCAGGTGCCGACCAGGTTCTCCGACCACATGACGAACTCCGGCAGCACCTCCGCCGAGTGAAAGCATGACCGGGGAGGCCGTGCGACCATGGGGCGCCTCCCTTCATCGACGGGGCTGCCACGATCTGTGCGAGTCCCACCATGAGAAGAGGCGCCGCCGCAGCCATGAGGGGCCGTGGCGGGGGTCGCGACGTGCTTACAGGGACGGCCGCACCCACGCTTTGGCGGCGGAGATCCGGGCCCCTCTTGGCGGGCCTTCCCCTTCTCTGCGGCCGAGAACTTCTTCGTAGGTGCCATGGGGGTCGCTACTAGCAATGAAGCAAGGAAGAAGAAGAGGGCGGAGCAGGAAGAGATGAGCAACGGGGGCTCCGCCCCCTCCTCATTTATACCAGGAGAAGGCCAGCCGGCGATCCCCACGATCACATGTAATGATGATTTTTATCTGGATGCAGCAGGGACTCGTCAAGTCGGGCAGTTGCCAAGGCAGCATGGGGAAGCGGAGACGCCCACGTCGAATCAATCGCCACGCGTCAAGCGGGGCCGCAGGCTGTTGGGGCCCACGGCGCTCCGCACTTGCCCTTTGGCTTCGCCTCGAAGCCAAGCCCGAGCGCGCCTTCGGCCCGTGGGCTACTGTCGGCGTCCAGGAAACGGGGGTCCCTAGACTTGGCTGCCTGCGGCCCACAGCGTGGCTCCACCAGCGGCCCTGTATGGCCCATCTTCATCAGCAAACACTCAAGACCCTCGCGAGGGGCCAAGCCTCGCGAGGCGGATGACGCAAGACCTCCTCAGGGGCGGCCTCACCAGGCGGGCTCGCGAGGGGCGGAGAGATTGGCGAGGGACACCTCGCGAGGTTTCTGTGACGGAAGCCATGACGACTGGAGCCAGGCGGGCGCCAGCGCGCGAAGTGTCCTCGTTTCCTCTTTGGTGCAAAAGGGGCAAGCGCAGGCGAGGAGTCCCGAGGCATCAGGCAATGGTTTCCATATTGGTGCAACGAGACCAAGACCAACAGGACGGCGGGACGGAGGTCACCATGGAGGCCAAGACGGCGTCACCACAAGAGCCTTTTGTCGGATGTGGGGTTCTGGCAAAACCCTTAAGGTTCGAACTTGGGGTGCGCGCGAAGTCTTTCCCTCCTACCGATCCATGCCCTAGCTCACTAAGATCTCGCGAACGAACTCGACGAACTTGCAACACAGAAAGACACGAGATTTATACTGGTTCGGGCCACCGTTGTGGTGTAATGCCCTACTCCAGTGTGGTGGTGGTGGATTGCCTCTGGGGCTGATGATGAACAGTACAAGAGGAAGAACAGCCTCGAGGTTGAGGTGTTCTTGTGGCTAGGGTAGGCTCTCGATCAGATCAGATCAAGCTGAGATGCCCCTACTGTGGTGGCTAGTTCTACTTATATAGGCCCTGGTCCTCTCCCCAAATATTGAGCGGGAGGGGAGCCAACAACGGTGGGAAAATTTGAAGGGGGACAGCTAGTACAAGCTATCCTGACAAAAGTGGTCTTCGCCTGCGAAAGGCTCTGGTGGTGACGCCATCTTGGGCTCCACGATGACCTCCGTCCTGCCGTCCTTCTGGTCTTGGTCTCATTACACTGATATGGCAACCTTTGCCTGATGCCCCGGTACTCCTCGCCTGCGCTTGCCTCCTTAGCACCAAAAAGGAAACAAGGACGCTGCACGCGCTGGCGCCCGCCTGGTGCCGGTCGTCATGGCTCACGTCACGAAAGCCTCGTGAGGTTTGCCCCACCTTGATATCTCCGCTCCTCGTGAGCCTGCCCGACTAGGCCACTCCGGAGGAGGTCTTGCATCATCCGCCTCGTGAGGCTTGGCCCCTCGCGAGGGTCTTGGATGCCTTGTTGACAAAGGTGGGCCGTACGGCCAGCTAACTTAGCCATGCCGCGGGCCACAGGCAGGCAAGTCTGGGGACCCCCGTTCCCAGAACACCGATAGTAGCCCCCGGGTCCAAGGTGTGCTCGGGCTTGGCTTCGCGGTGAAGCCGAGGGTCGAGTATGCGGCCTCGATTTTCGCGTGGCAGTTGATTGGGCGTGGGTGTCTCCGCTTCCCCACACTGCCTTGGCAACTGCATGACTTGACATGTCCCTGTGACATGCAAGGAAAGCCATCATTACCTGCGATCGTGGGAGGCGCCGGTTGGCCTTCTTTTGCTATAAATGGGGAGGGGCGAAGCCCCCGTCGCCCATCTCTTCCTTGTTTGTTTGCTTCTTCCTCCTTGCTCCACCGCCAGTAGCAATGGCGCCATCGAAGAGGTTCTCTGCTGCGGGGAAGGGCAAGGCCCCTCGGGAGGGGCCCGGCTCCCCGGTGCCCAAGCGGGGACGTGGCCCTCCCCGCAAGCATGCCGCGACCCCCACTTTGGCCCCCGGCTCCCGGGAGGCGCCGAAATGCGTGGCGGGAGTCGCTCTGGTCGCGGCAGTTCTGTCGAGGAAAGGAGGCGCGCCGTGGTTGCGCGTCCCACCCCCTCGACCGCGGTTTCATGCGTCAGAGGTGTTGCCGGGGTTTGTTGTCTGGTCGGAGAATCCGGCCGGCAACTGGCTCCAGCTCCCTCGCTTCTTCGCCGACGAGCTGCCGGCCTCTGGTCCCGGCGGGCTTTGGTTGCAGGCGGGCGGTTGCTGCATCCGGGCTTCTTGGGTCGCGGTCGAGGTCTCCGTCACGGGCAACGTAGCTTTGGCCCGCGGTTGGCAGACGTTTGCCCGTGCGCGCGACCTGGGCAGGCGGTGCACCCTCCACTTCAAGTTCAACGGTGACGCAACCCTCTTCGTGAGGATGCTGCCCCGAGGTGAATGACCGCGAGGAGGTGCTCGGCCTTGGCGATGGTTGGGACGAGGAGGAGGACGAACCCGCCGGTAGCGCCTCGTCTGGCTATGGTGACTCCTCCCTTGGCGACAGTTCCAGCAGCGGCGGCCTTGATCAGCCGCCACACCGTCGCGCCCGCTTCGAAGGTGGTAGCGGGTCGTCTCGTCACCGCACATTGGTGAAGCGCGAAGAGGGGTCCGACTAGACCCGAGACGTCGCCGTGACCCTACCCCCATCAGCTGTTGCAGGGGCGAGCACCGCTTTTATTATGTTTCCCTTTCCCTTCCTGCATCGAAATGAAACCGGCATGGGCCCAGAGGGGCATGTATCGAACCATCACCTATCAACCATTATGCTACGCTTATTGTTTCAGTGCTATGTGGCCATTTTGCGCAAAGATAACTTAACCTGGTGCGTTCGGGGCGCCCTCCTCCTTACGAGGCGTTTATTTCCTCGTGTCCATCTTAATCTATTTGCTCAGGAACTGCGAAAATTCGTTAGAAGGTGCGCTAAGAGATTCGCCGTTCACCCGAGCCTTGACCTGGCGCTTTGCGTTGCGGCACCCGAGGAGCACGGACTAGGAGGGATGCGCCAGTTTTTGGGTTCGCACGAGGGTGGCTCGCAAGAAGGCAGAGAGGTGAGAAATGCTCGCGAGGCAGGTAGAAGAGAAATGCTCGCGAGGGCACCTGCCTAGCCCCCTCGCGAGGTGTGCGAGAGAGAGAACACGAGAGAACCGGAGCCGGAAAATGCAGTAAGAGGTGAAGGAACCGAATCAGCAAGGAACACCAAAGGCAAACTTCGATTTAAGATAACGCGAGCCAACCACGGAAAGCAAATGAAAAGCCGCATCCGGCACCTAGCCTAGTGTTCAAGTTTTCTCACCAGCGCGGAGCTAAGTGCTGCCACTAGGCGTGGGCGGGAGCCCCAGGGCCTGAGGCCGGCGCTCCTGAGACTCCGGGGCATGTACAGCCCCACTCATTATTACGTGAGAGTGTCACGGGCGGCGATTCTTCACAGGCACCGGGCCTTCTTCACAGGCTCTAGGCCTTTCTTCACAGGCTCTCGGCCTTGCTTCATGGGTAGAACTTCCGGAGGTGCTGGATGTTCCAGGCGTTCTGGATGGGCATCCCGTCCTGCGTCTCCAGGCGCGCTGCACCAGGCCTGGAGACATGGATGACCCTGAACTGGCCCTCCCACATGGGCGAAAGCTTGTGCAGCCCTTCCCTGTAGAGGACCCACCTCAGGACGAGATCGCCCACCTCGAGCGTCCTGGAGCGGACGTTGCGGCAGTGGTATCGCCGCAGCACTTGTTGGTACCTTGCCGCCCTCAATGCAGCTTCGCGACGGCGTTCCTCCCCCAGCACGAGATCCAGCCCTCGCGTGGCGTCCTGCTGCGTTTCGTCGAACGCCAGGACCCGTGCGGAGCGATGCTTGACCTTGTAAGGAAGGACTGCTTCAGCTCCATAGACGAGGAAGAATGGAGTCTCGCCCGTTGGCTTGGTGGCGGTGGTGCGGATGGACCACATCACGGACTGGAGCTCGTCATGCCAGCCCCTGCCGCAGGCCTCCAGCTTCTTCTTGAAGGTCCTGGTCTTGAGGCCCCTCAGGACCTCCGCGTTGGCGCGTTCGGCCTGACCATTGCTCCTAGGGTGCGCCACCGAAGCGTAGCAGATCTGCGTTCCAAGGTTAGCACAGTAAGTTTTAAAGAGGTTACTAGTAAACTGCGAGCCGTTATCTGTGATGATGCGGTTGGGGACCCCGAAGCGGCTCTTGAGGCCCTTGATGAACTCGACAGCAGAGCCGACCGGGATGGTACGGACGGCTTCCACTTCCACCCACTTGGTGAACTAGTCGACGGCGACGTAGAGATAGCGGTAGCCCCCTGGCGCCCGAGGGAACGGGCCTAAGATGTCCAGCCACCAGACCGTGAACGGCACGTGAGCAGGATGGTCTTGAGGCCCTGAGCTGGCTGGTGAATTTTCTTGGCGTGGAATTGGCAAGCTTCGCAGGACTTCACCAGCTCGGCTGCGTCGTTGAATGTCGTAGGCCAGTAGAATCCACTGCGGAACACCTTGCCGATGAGGGTCCATGACGACGAGTGGTGCCCACAGTCCCCACCGTGTATGTCAACCAGCATATCCCTTCCTTGATCACTGGACATGCAGCGCAGCGTGACATCGTTCGGTTGTTTCCTGTACAACTCGCCGTCTTGGATACAATATGCCGTGGCCTGCCGGGCCACGCGCTCTGCGTCCTCTTCCTTCTCCGGCAGCGTCCCTTGCATCAGGTACTCCTCGAATTCCTTGGTCCAGCATTCCTCCTGGGGCTCGAGCGCCAAGGGCAGCCGAGCTCCTGAGGTCGGACCGCAGGCTGGGGCTCCCGTGGCTGGAGGCTGTGGGAGCTCCTCCCGAGGCTGAGTCATGCTTGAAAGTGGTGGTGTAGCTGATGGCTTGAAGAGCTGCTCCTCAAAGATGCCGGGCTCTTGCGGTTGCCGCTTGGATGCTCTCCTGGCGATGTCGTCGGCTTCCTTGTTGGTGCCCCGGGGCACGTGCTGCAGCTCCAGGTCCGAGCACTGCTTTTCCATCTTACGCACCTCCGCGAGGTATGCCTCCATATGCTCGTCCTTTGGCTCGTATACCTTGTTGGAGAAGTTGACGAGGAGTTGCGAGTCGCCTCTGATGGTAAGGCGCTTCACCACTAGAGCTGCCGCAGCCTTCAAGCCAGCTATGAGGCCTTCGTATTCTGCGATATTGTTGGAGACCTTCTCGCCGTGCTGAAAGCAGAGTTGCACTGCGTAGTAGAGCTTGTCCTGACTGGGCGAGATGAGCACTGCTCTAGCCCCCGTGCCCTGGTGCGCGAAGGCGCCATCGAAATACATGACCCAGCCGTCTGGAGCCTCGCTCCCTGGTGAGGTGGACCGGTCTTCGCCTTCCTCAAGTGGCAGGGCATCCGTCCATTCTGCCACAAAATCAGCGAGCGCGGCCCCCTTGATGACCCTGGTAGTACTGAACTCCAACTGGAATGCTTGCAGCTCGATGTTCCACTCAGCGACCCTTCCAGCTGAGTTGGGGCTCCTGAGCACCCTCTCCAATGGGTAGGCTGAGACGACCTTGATGGGTTGGCCCTGGAAGTAGTGTCGCAGCTTGCGTGAGGCCACCTAGAGTGCGAGCAGGAGTTTCTGAGGCATGGGGTAGCGTGCCCTCGTGTCTCGCAGCACGGAGCTGATGAAGTACGCCGGGTGTTCGACGAGGGCTGGCACACTATCGAGGCCCGGGTCCTGCAGAGATTGGGGCATCTCGTGAGGTGGAGGGGTTCCTGAGAGCTGACTGTCTTCAGGAGTTTTTGCGACGTTGTCCTGCCGAGCTTGGTCTTCTACCGCTGAGGACTTTGCTGCACCTTCCTGACCCTGCACCACTTCAGCTCTGGCTTGGTGCAGCGCGCCCTTGGCTTGGCGCTCCTCCCGAATCGCCACCAGCGCCGCGCTGGTGGAGTACGGAGTGGCGGCAAGGTAGAGTACCAGGGGCTCGAGAGGCCGTGCTGCCACCATCACCGGAGGGCTGGTGAGGTATTTCTTGAGGTCTTGGAAGGCTTGGTCGGCCTCCGGGGTCCACTCGAACGGGCCCTTCTTCTTCATGAGCTTGAAAAAGGGTAGGGCACGCTTTCCTAGCTTGGAGATGAAACGCCCCATTGCGGTCACCCGCCCTGCTAGCTTCTGCATCACTCTGAGGGTCTGCGGTTGGCTCATATCCTCGATGGCCTTGATCTTCTCCAGGTTCGCCTCGATCCCTCTATGGGATACGAGGAATCCCAGCAGCTTGCCGGAGGGGACGCCGAACACGCACTTCTCCAGGTTAAGCCTCAAGTTCACCTGGCGCAGGCTCTCGAAGGTCTCCTCCAAGTCTTGAATCAATGTTCTCGCCTCGCGAGACTTTACCACTATGTCGTCGACGTAGGCCTCTGTGTTTCTCCCGAGCTGCCGCCCCAGGGTGATGTGCATCAGCCATTGAAAAGTCGCGCCCGCGTTGCGCAGCCCGAAGGGCATGCAGGTGTAGCAGTACACCCCACATGGTGTCAGGAAGGCTGTCTTCTCCACATCTTCCACCGCCATCTTGATCTGATGATACCCTGAGAACGCATCCAGGAAGCACAGCAGGTGGCACTCGGCGGTGGAGTCGACGATCTGGTCGATGCGCGGGAGCGGGAACGGATCTCGGGGGCAGGCTTTACTAAGGTTGGTGAAGTCGATGCACATCCATTCCTTCCCGCCTTTCTTTGGCACTACGACGGGGTTCGCCAGCCATTCGGGATATCGAACTTCCCGAATGGCACCTGCCGCCTCCAGCTTGCGGGTCTCCTGGACGATGAAGGCCTGCTTCTCAGTGGACTGCCGTCTTGCTCGCTGCATCACGGGGCGTATGTTGGGAGATACCCTTAGATGATGCTGAATCACCTCCCTCGGGACCCCTACCAGCTGATTGGGCTCCCACGCGAATATCTCCTTGTTTGCGCGCAAGAACCTCACCAAGGCCTCCTCTTGACCCGGGCAAGGCCGGCGCCTATGGTAAAGGTGGCTCCCGAAGATCCGTCCTCGTCGACCGGCACCTGCTTGGTTTCCACCTTGTCTTGGGTGAACAACTGCTTCTTCTTGGTAGGCGCGGCCTCCTTGGCCTCGGGGGTACCGGTGCCGGTGGGCTGTGCTGCCGCCGCGGTCTTGAAGGCAAGCCTGAGCGCTGTCATGGCCTCCTTAGTGTCCCCCTTGATGGTGAGGACGCCTTTGCTCCCAGGCATCTTCATGAGATTGTAGGCCGGGTGAGTCGCCGCCATGAACTGATCGAGAGCTGGGTACCCGAGGATGGCATTGTACGGGAGACCGATGCGGGCGATGTCGAAGTCTACCAGCTCGGTGCGGTAGTTGTCGCATGTGCCGAAGGTGACGGGGAGGCGGATCTGCCCCAGAGAGTGGGCAGCTCCACCACCAACTCCTGAGAAGGGCTTGCTGAGGCTGAGCCGCTCGAGCGACACGTGAAGAAGGCTGAAGGCTTCTACAGAGAGCAAGTTGAGGCCAACACCGCCGTTGATGAGGGTCTTGGTAACAGCCACGTTGCAGATGGTGGGCGTGCAGAGCATTGGGAGCATGCCCAAGCCGGTGGTGGAGTCGGGGTGGTCTTCTGAGCCGAAAGTGAGGTCGGCCTCTGGCGTAGCCCAGCCCGGCGGAGCCCCCGGGCACTTTGAGGTGGCCCCAATCTGACGGAGGAACAGTTTGACGTGGCGATCCGAAGGCGGTGCTTGAGAGCCGCCCAGTAGGGCCGTGACTGCCTGGTGCGCTGGCACCGCGTAGCGAGCAGCGAAGAGGTCGCGGGGCTCCCCCCAGGACGCCACCATGGATCTAGGGAGGTTGAGCAGCCAGGCGCGTGGCTCGCCGGCGAGGGCCATGGGGAACCAGTTGGCCATGATCTTGTCGTTGCCTCCGGCCTCGAGGACAACCTCCTCATACGCCAGCAGGAACAGCGACGGGTCTGCCGCGCCGTCGTAACGCGGCAGCATCTCTGGCTTGAACTTGGTCGGCCACCGCACCCGCCGCAGGGCGGGGGCCAGGGCTCGATACCCAGATGCCCCGCTGCCAATGCTGGCCGCAGAGGTGGATGGCGGGGCACCTGCCATGGGGGCGAAGTGCGGTGGCGCGGAGCGCATGCTGGTGGAGAGGAGCTACGGCGCACCCCTACCTGGTGCGCCAAATGTCGGATGTGGGGTTCCGCCAAAACCCTTAAGGTTCAAACTCTGAGGTGCGCGCGAAGTCTTCCCTCCTACCGATCCACGCCCTAGCTCACTAAGATCTCGCGGACGAACTCGACGAACTCGCAACACAGAAAGACACGAGATTTATACTGGTTCGGCCCACCGTTGTGGTGTAATACCCTACTCCAGTATGGTGGTGGTGGATTGCCTCTTGGGCTGATGACGAACAGTACAAGGGGAAGAACAGCCTCCTGAGGTTGAGGTGTTCTTGTGGCTAGGGTAGGCTCTTGATCAGATCAGATCAAGCTGAGATGCCCCTACTGTGGTGGCTAGTTCTACTTATATAGGCCCTGGTCGTCTCCCCAAATATTGAGCGGGAAGTGAGCCAACAACGGCGGGCAAATTTGAAGGGGGACAACTAGTATAAGCTATCTTGACAAAACTGGTCTTCGCCTGCGAAAGGCTCTGGTGGTGACGCCATCTTGGGCTCCACGATGACCTCCGTCCTGCCGTCCTTCTGGTCTTGCTCTCATTGCACCGATATGGCAACCTTTGCCTGACGCCTCGGTACTCCTCGCCCGTGCTTGCCTCCTTAGCACCAAAGAGGAAACAAGGACGTTGCGCGCGCTGGCGCCCGCCTGGTGTCGGTCGTCATGGCTCACATCACGAAAGCCTCGTGAGGTTTGCCCCGCCTTGATATCTCCACTCCTCGTGAGCCTACCCGACTAGGCCACTCCGGAGGAGGTCTTGCATCGTCCGCCTCGCGAGGCTTGGCCCCTCGTGAGGGTCTTGGATGCCTTGTTGACGAAGATGGGCCGTACGGCCCGCTAACTTAGCCACGCCACGGGCCGCAGGCAGCAAAGTCTGGGGACCCCCGTTCCCAGAACGCCGACACCTTTGGCAGGCGAAGACCACCTTTAGTCAGGATAACCTATACTAGTTGTCTCCCTTCGAATTTGGCCGTTGTCGGATCCCTTCCCGCTCAATATTTGGGGAGAGGACCAGGGCCTCTATAAATAGGACTAGCCACCACCATAGGAAGGGGATCATCTTGGATCGGAGCAATTCCATCCATTACCACACACAAGCTCACTGAGCACAAGAGCACCTCTCCTCAGGAGGCTGTTCTTCCCTTGTAGCTGTTCATCCTCAGCCCAAGAGGCAATCCACCACACCACACTAGAGTAGGGTATTACACCACATCGGTGGCCCGAACCTATATGTACTCTTGTGTCTCCTGTTCTTTTGGTTCGTTGAGCTAGGCCTTGTGATAGTTGAGAGAGCGATCTAGGGAGAGAGAGATCTTCGTGCGCACCCCGGTGTTCGAACCTCAAGGGTTTTGGCGGAACCCGAAATCCGACACTAACTGGCCACATATCCCCTCACTTCTTGGTCTCGTCCTGGTGATCCGGATGACCCAACGGCGGTTGAGGTACGTGTGGGGTCGGGCCCTGCTGACGTAGAACAATAGACCTATTCCTGCATTTCCTTTCCATAAGATGTTTGCGCGTCAAGGGGGACTCCTGACCATAGTGGCTCAGGAGCCTAACTGGCCACATAGCCCCTCACCCCTTGGTCTCGTCCTGGTGATCCGGACGACCCAACGCCGGCTGAGGTATCCGCGGGGTCGGGCCCTGCCGACGTAGAACGTAAAGCAAATGGGAAGGAAATCGCGAAATCTCAAGCAAATATTACAAGACATATTGTTCTCCCAATACCAAACGCAAGTTTAAACGCCTCCATGAGGCATGGTGCATTTTGCAGAAACTAAACAGGAAAGGAGTCGCCAGCAAGTCATCTCATCACCCCCGGATGTCGCCGCCATCGCCCGCAAGGGATGCTTCTTCTTCAACGACGTTGCCCTCACCTGCACCACCCGCCGGAGTCACAGGATCAATAGCACCACGAGTCGAGGGCGCAGGATCGAAGGCACGGAACTTCTTCAGCAAGGCTTCCACCTGACCTTTCACGGCTTCAGCAGCAGCTGTGCAGCGCTCGGTGTCCACGGGCTCCAGCAGCTCGTCAAGGTGGGCGGTGGGATCGCGAAGATGAAGGTGGCTGAAAACGCGCGCCAGCGCGACCGAGGAAAGAACGCGGGCTTCCGCCTCTGCCAAGGGGCCGATACTGCTCATGACTTCCTCGAGCGCCTCAACCAGATACGGAAGCAGCTGGACGGGGCCCTCGTTGGCGGTAGCCGGCGGCTCCTCCAAGCCCTTCTCATAGAGCGACCGCAGCGCCTTGCGAGACCTCTCCTCGAGGAGCTCGAAGGCCGCGCGGTCCTCGGCCAGGACCTTCGCCTTGGCATCAAGTTCGGCTGTGCTCCGCGGCCTGCGCCTTCGCCAACTGCTCCAGCTCGGTGTCGTGACCCTTGATGGCGTCCTCCCGGGCCTTCATGTTCTCCTCCTTCGCCTTGCGGCCTTGAGCTTCTTCCGCACGCTCGCTGCGCAGAGTCTTCAGTTTGGACTTCAGCACCCGGCAGCGATCCTGGGCGGCCTCGACATCTTTCAGCGCCACCTCGCGAGCGGCCGAAGCCTGAGCAGCGACCTGCTTGTCCTTCTCGGAGGTCGCTGCCGCCTGGCTCAGCGCCGCCCGAACGAACACGTCCGAGTGAAGCCAGCCAACGACCATCTCCAAGCGCCCGGCCACCAGGTGGGGGTCGGCGCCCTGAAGATCTTCTCGCAGCAGGGACATCGTGGAAAGAGCGTGCTCCAGGACATCAGGGGAGGCGGAAGGACCTGGAGATAGCAGTGCGGCAGAAGTGGGAGGAGGCGACGTCGTCACCATGGCCAGGGAGGCCAGAAGCTCATGAGCTCTGGGGACGTCGGCGACCAAGCCGGGCGTTGACACCTCGGGAGCCATCAGGGCCACGGGGCTGACTCTTCTCGGGGGTGCTCCCCCAAGCCTTGCGAGGATGATCGGGCTGGAGAAGCACAAGCGCCGTCGCTGCCCTTACCCTTGGAGAGGGGTGCGGCCGCAGGAGGCGATCTGGTCTTGAGCAGTACCACCTCGTCCTCCTTCCTCTTCTTTGCCGCGGGCGTCGGCCTAATTGCACAATGGAGAAGCATCAAGGATGAGCAGCAAAAGCAAGAAAAAGGCAGGACAAGAACACTTACTAGTCCACCGAGGCGTAGTCCCTCCGCTTCTTAAGCTTGAAGCCTGAGAGCCTCGCAGCCTGAGGCACAGGTGCGCGCGCTCCAGGAGCGGAAGAAGGGGCAGCAGATGGCCCAGAAGCAGCTCCGGGCGGTGTCGGAGCAGAAGCGTCATCGCGGCAGATCGGTGCTGACCTGCCCCTCGTCGGAACCTCAGCCGGTGGCTTCCTCTAGGGGCTGGCCTTGGACCTCGAAGAGCCCCCAGCCACAGGTGGCTCCCCTTTCTCCGAGGGGACATCGGCCTCGTCATCATCATCAGGCAAGGTGCGGAGGAAGTCAGCCTTGCGCAAGGGAGAGGTCTCCCCCATCCCTTTGGGGGTCGCTTCTCAGTCGCGCTCCTCATCCTCCTCCTCTTCCCCCTCCCTGTGGGAATCACCAGAAGACACGACCACAGGCACCGTCCCCGTCAGGACCCCAGGGGGCACCGGCGACACTAGCCCGCGCTCGCCGAAAGTGGGCATGGCGGCCGCGACCTACGCCCCGTCCTTGCGAAGGAACAAGGGAATGAAGGAGCTCGGCGGATATTCCTGGCCGTCCTCGACCAGGAGGCAGAGAGCCACGACCAGCTCCTCTCCAGACAAGGCCTCCGGACTCAAGCAGAGCTTGTCTTCTTCGCCCCAAGCGTCCACAAGGGGCATGAGTGCGCCTGGACCGAAGCCACGCGTAGCATCAAGAATTCCCTCAGGAGCATGGCCCCCGTCAACTTCGCCGCCTTCGCATTTCCCGGCTTCAGGTCGGCGGTCATCTTCTCCAGCACCGGCTTTGCCCGGTCGTCAGTAAGCTTCGCGCAGAGCCACCCTTCATCAGACTGGGGCATCTCCATCGGCAGCATCAACCGTGGGTGGACACACTTGGCATCCATAATGACCCACTTGCTCCTGAAGCCATCGGCCTTCTTTCCAGCCTTCGAGATCGCGTTGGCCTTGCTGGCTGCAACGAAGTTGGCGCACCCTGAGTTGTGGCCGTCGTTGATCCGGAGGAAGAAGAAGTGGCACAGCAGAGCCACAGACGGCATCACCCCGACGTATGCCTCGCAGTAGAAGGTGAAGATTGACAGGAGGAGAACAGAGTTGGGATGGAGATGAAGGGCCTACAACTTGTAATGGCTGAGGATGGCATATAAGAAGTCGGAGAAGAGGGGAACCAGCCCCGCAAGGACGCTGCTCATAAAGAAGGGGTAGAAGGTGCTCCTCGAAGCCTCCGGCTCGGCGGAGCCAGCCCGGAGCTCGATCTTCCCCTTCTCGTTGTTCTCCCCCGCCGTCAGTAGACGCGTGGTGGCAAGGTTCTTCTCTGAGACATTGGGGGCGTCCAGATCCAGCTCGTACGAGGCGGGCGGCGAAGCGGCCTTGACCTTTCGGGGCGCCATTGGTCGCTGGCTGGGAAGGGAATTGGAGCAGATCTGGAGACTTTGGAAGCAAGGGGCGAGAAAGGGGATCTGGAGCAAGATGAAGGAAAGCAATGAAGGCAAGCGTTGCCCGCGCCAGCCTTTTGTCAGACGGGCAGTTGCTGAGGCAGCGTGGGGAAGCGGAGACGCCCACGTCCAATCAATCGCCACGCGTCAAGCGGGGCCGCAGGCTGTTGGGGCCCGCGGTGCTCCGCACTTGCCCTTTGGCTTCGCCTCAAAGCCAAGTACGAGCGCGCCTTGGGCCTGGGGTCTACTGTCGGTGTCCTGGGAACGGGGGTCCCCATACTTGCCTGCCTGCGGCCCACAGCATGGCTCCACCAGCGGTCCTGTATGGCCCATCCTCACTAGCAAACACTCAAGACCCTCGCGAGGCGGATGACACAAGACCTCCTCGGGGGCAGCCTCACCAGGCCGGCTCGCGAGGGGCGGAGAGATCAAGGCAAGGGACACCTCGCGAGATTCCTGTGATGCAAGCCATGATGACTGGAGCCAGGCGAGCGCCAACACGTGCAGTGTCCTCTTTTCCTCTTTGGTCCTAAAGAGGCAAGCGCAGCCGAGGAGTCCCGAAGCATCAGGCAAAGGATTCCATATTGGTGCAACGAGACCAAGGCCAGTAGGACGACAGGACGGAGGTCACCGTGCAGCCCAAGACGGCGTCACCACCAGAGCCTTTGGTAGGCGAAGACCACCTTTAGCCAGGATAACTTGTACTAGTTGTCTCCCTTCGAATTTGGCCATTGTTGGATCCCTTCCTGCTCAATATTTGGGGAGAGGACCAGGGCCTCTATAAATAGGACTAGCCACCACCATAGAAAGGGACGAATCATTCAGATCATCCTCAACCACACAAGTTCAGCAAGCACTAGAACACCTCTCCTCAGGAGGCTGTTCTTCCCTTGTAACTGTTCATCCTCAGCCCAAGAGGCAATCCACCACACCACACTGGAGTAGGGTATTACACCACATCGGTGGCCCAAACTAGTATAAACTCTTGTGTCTCTCATTCTTTGGGTTCGTCGAGCTAGGCCTTGTGATTGTTGCGAGAGTGATCCAGGGTGAGAGAGATCTTCGTGTGCACACCAGTGTTTGAACCTCAAGGGTTTTGCCGGAACCCGAAATCCGACATAATTGCTCATCAGGAAAACTATCATCAGTAGGCAGTGGGTCACCAAGAACATTTTCTAACCTAGACAAGCTGTCTGCGACGGGGTTCTCAGCTCCCTTTCTATCAATAATATGCAAATCAAATTCTTGTAGCAAGAGAACTATTGCGGGATATCCGCGGCCACCTATGGGACCGGGTGGTCCCTTGCTGGTTCGGCGGGGGGACGTCGCATTGCACAAAGAGCAGATTCCGTGCACGGCAGCACGGCAGAGAGCACACAAGCAATATACCCAGGTTTGGGCCACCGCGAGGCGTAAGACCCTACTCCTGCTTTGGTGGATTGATGGTCGAATGAGCGTGGTGATGGGTAGTACACTTGCCCCGCAGGGTTCGCCCAGGGGCTGCAGCGACTATGCGCGTACGGTGGCTTGGGTTCATCAACTTTCTAACCCCTCCTACGAGTGCCATGGGCCTCCTTTTATAGATTAAGGGGTCACCATAGTGGCAAAGTGGTCATTATCCAATGATATGATAGCAAACCGTGCTATCGTACCTAACTCTGCGGGCTGACAGGGTGCATTAAATGCACCGCTTAGTGTCACATCACTGGTTGCCCGGCAAGGTCTGCCGGTCTATCTTGCCAGCTCCGCGCCTGTTCCCTTAACACGTCGCAGGACGAGTGACATACGTGGGTTTCTTCTGTAGGAAATGGCTGCCATGTGGCGAATGGCTGCCACTAAATCACCTTGCGGCTTGACACCGCATTGATTGACGACGTGAGTCGTGTTTGAGTGGTTGGCGGGGTGGTTCAACCCCCGTGAGCCCCGGCAAGCTCTGTCGGGGAGTCCTGGTTGCTTGCTTCTAGTGGTGGCCTTGCCCCTTGCCGGGCTTGTCTGCCTGGCAAGGGAGGCCCTTCTCTTGCCGATATCTTGCTCCTCTGGTTTGATCTTGGTCTCTCTGGGCTGCATGTTGGTTCTTCAAATCTCTTGGGTCTTTAATCCCTGACTCGAGCTGGTGCTTCACCTTCATCTCATGCATGCGAGCAGACCCAGGGTTTGTTGCACCGACAGAAGCCCCTGGGCCTGCCCCGAACGCCCTACTGAGCATCGTCGGGGTAGGGCCTAATAAGTGCACAGGCAGAATAGCTGAAGGGGTTGGCCCCCTAAGGTTTATATTGCTGCTTCATTAGTCTTGATCTTGGGGGGGGGGGTTCCAGTTTCCCCGCGCGTTGTGCGTGGCGTCACGGAAGAGCTTGGATTGTGGCCCGCGAATTCTCCTCGCTCCATGATCACGGGGCGAAAACTGCCATCCTACTCGCCCCCCTATTCTGCATGCACCTCGCCACGTGTTCCGCGTGCATTGGGTGTGGTAGGTGGTGGATGCGGAGGACATGGGAGGAGCGATATGGCTGAAACCCGAGCGTCGATGGTTGGGGCAGAGGGGCGGCCTCGACCCTTAGAGTCATAATGGGTGCAGAGAGGCCGTATTGGAGGAGAGGGGCGGCCATTTCCCATAGGAGGAACCAGCCCCCTGCCTCATTTCCCTATAAAAAGGGGTCGGGGCAGTGTTCTCCTGCACACACTTCTCCTTCTCCTTCGTGATCCTTCTCATCTGGCCATGATGCAAGGGCAAGGGTGTGGTGGAGTTCCGGTGGCGGCGACGAGGGCTTCTTCTCGACAGCGTGCCCCTCTTCCCCCGGACCTTCAGGCAGTGGAATCGTCCACAAGCAGAGGAGGAAGGGTGCGCAGTCGTGTTCGCCGTGGTGCTCGAGGACGAGGAGGGCGGGGCGGTGCCCTGGTGGCGCCTCCGCCGGCGGCTCCACCCCCGATGGAAGGCCATGTTGGCGACCAACCCCGGTAGTTCGTTGTCAGGCTGTACAAGCCCGTGTGTGGTCACCTTTGCCTCCCAACTCCCTTTGCACGAGAGATGGAACTTGAGCAACCACATGCTCTACGGCTGCACATGAGGGGCTGCGGGAATAGAGGTATGATGGTCGATGTCTAGTTCCCCGCTCCTCATGTGATGTATCTTCGCCACGGCTGGAAGACCTTTGCCCGTGCCCACGACTTCTCGGAGGGGCACATTCTCCAGTTCAAATTAATGGAGAACGGCCTACTCTTCGTCAAGATCTTCGAGTGCTCGGGTGGCCGCTTAGGGTGCTGCACGGAGAGCTCGACCGACGATGAAAGCTCCTCCTCGAGTGGAAGCGACGAGGAGGACAGTGACGGCAATGCCGACGGCAGCGGACGGAGGAGCGACGACTCCGACTCTGGCTGATTGTCACCCACACCATCTTCATCAGGCGGCAGCACCATCATCTGCATCTCCTCCCTGGCAGTGCGATTTGCCGGGGATTTGGATGCAGAGGTGCGGATGGTGCTGCCGGGCTCCTCCAGCAGCCTTCCAGCTGGACCCCGGCAGGCTTCCTCTTGGGCTGCAGCTCTGTTAGCTCTGCCGGGTCCTTCTGGCCCTGGTGACGGTGGCCAACGGGGCCGTCTTCCGCCATGCTCTCCATCGAGGCGCTCCCTCGCACTTCCGTTCCTCCCGGGCTACCTCTCTTGTAGCCCGATGAGAGTGGGCCGGGCCTCCGCCCAGGCGCTCCTTTTGCCCTCCTCACCTTTGATGGCTGCACCTAGGAGGAGAAGGACAAGAAAGGGCATTATGGAGCACTTATCTTTTTCAATCTTAAATTTGTAGGCTATCGCCAAATTTTAATTCAAATAATGTAATCCCTCGAGTCCATCTGTGTGTTCTGTAATGCTTGTACTTGTGTTAGCATATGAATGAAAAAGACGAACCTTGCCGGGAACCCGTGCATGTATATGTCCATGCATAGGTGGAGTGCCTCTTTAAGTCTATGAGTGTACATAGGTTAAGGGACTTAGTGATTTTGGTGTATCTAGTGCCCCTTAGTGATTTTGGTGTATTGAAGACTTATCGGTTAAGGGACTAATGTGTTTATGAGTGTACATAGTTCTATAAGTCTATGAGGAGTTTGATATTTACAGAGAAAGTCGACCCCTAAAAATGAAGTTCTTCGATTGAAGACTTTGGATTTCTGAAGACTTTCTGAAGACTTTGAAAGTGAAGAAATTGGTGTTACCTTGAAGACTTGGTATTCATTTGAGGAACATGAAGCATGAAGACTTTTGTTTTCGTAGTTTCATTTTCTATTTCTTGAGTCATAGGAAACACCATACTGAAAAAGGGGGTCGACGAAATACTAAGGAAAAATTTCCATGTGATGATCAACTCAAAATCCTACACCTACCAATCCCTTTGAGTGAAGCCATTGGAAATCTCATACAGTTCAGTCATATTCTTCAGTGACAGAGACGAAGTTCTTCTGGTCTCTGAGGAATTTGTTCTGACTGAGGAGTTAGGAATTCGCCAGTGCGGATTGCCTACACAGTGAGGAACATGATAGCCCTGAGAAATTTGATACTCAAATTTCCGACCGTTGTTGTGCTATGCGCCAGCTGTCCCAAAATATCTACCCACCTAACGGTCATATCATTGAAGGGCATTTATGTCTTATCATGCCGGGCTGCTCCCTAGGCTATCAATAGCCGCCCCCTACAACCACTAGCTGGTTGGCTGGTCCGAGAGAAACTGACACTTGTCATTTGAGAGCATCCCATCCTCTGAGGACTTTGAGCGAAAATCATCAAGTGAGGAAAACCCAAACCCAAGACACCCACAAACCCAAAGTGATTGAGCATCACTGAAGAGATTGATCCTGCGTGGATCCGACGGTTGTTACCTTTGAAGACTGTGCTTCTTCCAGACGGTTAGGCATCATGGTCTAGAGCATCCAAGAGGAAATTGTAGATCACCGAGTGACCGAGTTTGTGAAGGTTTGGAAGTCACCTGAAGACTTACCACGAGTGATTGGGCGAGGTCTGTGTGACCTTAGCTCAAGGAGAATACGGTGAGGACTGTGTGTCCGGGACTGTGTGTCCTCAGGTTTAAATACCTAGCCGCTCCAACCAGATGTACAACTAAGACAACAGTTGGAACTGGTTTACCAAATT
The DNA here is from genome assembly GCF_018294505.1 of Triticum aestivum. Classification (NCBI taxonomy): domain Eukaryota; kingdom Viridiplantae; phylum Streptophyta; class Magnoliopsida; order Poales; family Poaceae; genus Triticum; species Triticum aestivum. Next base: position 152,859,887 of record NC_057796.1, read on the forward strand.
ATTGTCTTCACCAAGCCTACCGGTTCTATTTCCTCAACTCTTTCATTTCCTCATAACTGTGTTGTGCACTTGTTCATATCTGTGTTTGAAGAGTTTGACTGAAGACTTTCTCAATTTCCTCAGTTCAATTTCCTCAGTCTATTTGTCTTCATCCTGTGCTATCCTGTGTTTATGCTTTCTGTACTCTGTGCCTGTCCTCATTTCATCATGATGACTATGCTTGTGTTCTGCTATGCATACTTTTGAGTACTTATTCCGCTGCAAGTAGTTCTTCGCTAAGGAATTTCCTCAGCCACAAATTCCTCAGTGAAGAATTCATAAAAATCGCCTATTCACCCCCCTCTAGTCGATATAACGCACTTTCAATTGGTATCAGAGCAAGGTACTCCCTTGTTCTGTGTGATTTTGGTTTAACCGCCTGGAGTTTAGTTATGTCGACCGCAGGTATGAAGAAAGCGACATGCCCCATCTTTGACGGTCACGAGTATCCCAAGTGGAAGGCCATGATGAAGAAGCGCCTCATGGCGATGAACAGCGAACTGTGGACCATCACTGAGATTGGTCTTACCGATCTGTGCAAGACGGCGGAAGCTAATGACATTCGCAAGTATACTCTTCTCAACCTCACGGCGAAGGACGTCATCTGCTCCTGTCTGTCTCAAAATCAGTTCAGGAACATTATGCATCTCGATCAGGCGAAGCTTATCTGGGACCATCTCTCTGAGGTTTATGAAGGTCATCGAACCTGTCATGATCCTTGGTTTGAGGACTTCAAGGAATCTCTCAAATCAATGACTTTCGAACCAGAATCATCATCCTCCTCACCTTGCCTTATGGCAGATGGTGAAAAGGTAATAGAATGCTATCTGTCTAAATCTAGTGATGATGAATTTGGACCCAGTTATGTCAAACTTGCTTCGCTTGCCCCTAAACAACAAAGAGCTTTGGAAAAGGTTCAAAACATGCTTAGTAAGAGCGATGATATGTTGAGTGAAGAAATGGATCAGTCAAAAGCTTTGGCTGAAAGTCTTCAGAGACTTCATGCTAATTATGACACCCTTCAAGATCAACATAACACTCTCTTGTCTGATCATGAGAAGCTTTCTTATGAATTTCTTCAAAGAAAGCAAGATCTTGAGAAGCTAAGAGTGAGTTATGAAGATCTTCAGAAGGAGCGCGATTCATTACTTGCTCAACAAATCAGCGCTGCTCAGGAAGAATTTGTTCCTCCATGTTTGAAATGCATTGAACGTGAATCTGCTAATTCTTCACCTGAATGTTCAAATGCTTCTAATGCTACAAATTCTTCAACTGTCTCTGCTATCACTAATTCCTCATCTGAGGACATTGCTAGTATCACTGACGATGCAGGGTTGAAGGAATTGTACATGACAGGCATGTACAAAAGCCTCAAAGGGCATCAGACTCTTTGTGATGTGCCTAAAAAGAAGATCCTCAACAGGAACCCTAGGAAAGAGGGTATTGCCTTTGAGAGGAAACTCAATGCTGATGGTACATATTGGAAGCCTGAGCAGTACCCCAAAACCTCATGGGTTTCTACAAAGGGACCTCCAGTTGATCCATCTAATTTATCTGGCTTTACATGTGAATCTTCTCATTCTTCTGATGAGTCATTTGACTCCAACTATAAACTGTTTAAAAATCAAAATGGTGAAGTATTTGCTAGATATGTTGGCACTAACTGCAGGAACGGTTCTCCTATGAAGAAAATCTGGGTTCCCAAAAGGTGCCTTGAAAGTCTTCAGGCGAATGTCCTCATGACACCACCTGTGAAGAAAAGGAGCCCCAGATCAAATTCTTCATATGGACCAAATTCTTCATATGGATCCATGTCCTCATACGGACCAAATTCCTCACATGGATCAAATTCCTCAAAAGGATCAAAATCCTCATATGAACATCATCGTGCTAACAACTTTGTTTCGTAGGGAAGAGCCAAGGGCTATGAATATGAGCATTATTCTTCTAATCATTATGTTCATAAGTCCTCGAAGAATTTCTCTGCTTATTCGTATGCTTACCCTAACTCCTCTTATGTGAAATGAAATGGATTGGATTCTATGCCACCTTTCTCGTATGGAGCTCGCAGAGTGATGAACTCTTTGCCACCCCTTCTGATGTGGGTGGTGAAGACAAAGAACTAATCTTTTATGCAGGGTCAGGTCTCGAGACGTACTTAAACGTCTGAAGAATTTGCTGGAGACCTGAAAAGTGCCTGAAAGGACGCAGGCTAATCATGAAGAAATGAACTTTCATTTCTCACGTCCTCATACTGTTTTAACTGTTGCATTGCTTGATGAAATTGGTCTGATGAATTGTGATGTCATATTCTTCACTGATGAAGTACATGAAGTTCGTAAGCTGCACTAATTCATCTGCAGGATGATCAACCCAAAGCCACTGAGTGGGTCCTCGATAGTGGATGTACAAATCACATGACTGGTGACAAGAATCTATTGATGGATGCTCCCTTATCACCATCGCATCTGAAGCATATCATCTTCGCTGACAAAGGTAAAAGTCAGGTATTGGGTCTAGGTAAGGTTGCGATCACAAAGGATCGACACATGGACAAAGTCATGCTTGTCGAGTCCTTAGGATACAACCTTATGTCTGTCTCAATGCTTTGTGATCTTGATATGGTTGTTGTCTTTGGCAAGTATCGTTGTGTTGTGGTTATGGAAGCTGACAATTCCAAAGTCTTCGAAGGCTTTAGGAGAGGAGACTTGTATATTGTTGATTTCTCTACAGGACTGCAACCAGCCGTGTCCCTACTTGCAAAAGCTTCAGAAGGCTGGCTATGGCATCGACAACTTGGTCATGCAGGCATGAGGAATTTGCACACGCTTGCGAAGAAGAAGCATGTCATTGGCATTGAGAATGTCAAATTCCTCAAGGATCACTTTTGTGGAGCTTGTGAAGATGGAAAAATGACCAAGGCTAAGCATCCAGCAAAGACTATCATGACCACTACTCGACCATTCAAATTGCTTCATATGGATCTCTTCGGTCCTAACCATTACTCAGCAGTCACAAATGACACATCTCTCTATGGCTTTGTTATTGTTGATGATTACTCTCGTTACACATGGGTACATATTGTCACTTACAAACATGAAGTGCAGGAAGTCTTCAAACGATTTTCCTCGAGGGCTTCAACCAACTTTGGTGTGAAGATCAAGCACATCAGAAGTGACAATGGAACTGAGTTGAAGAATTCTGGTCTTGATGACTATCTTGATGAACTTGGTATTACTCATGAGTTATCTGCTCCTTACACTCCTCAGCAGAATGGCGTCGTGGAGTGCAAGAACAGGACTCTTGTTGAGATGGCTCGCACTATGCTTGATGAGTACAAGATGCCTCGTCACTTTTGGATTGAGGCAATTTATAGTGCATGCCACATCATCAACAGGGTATATCTTCACAAATTCTTCAAGAAGACTACCTATCAACTCCTCACTAACAAGAAACCCAATGTGAGTTATTTCAAAGTCTTCGGTGCTAAATGTTGGATTAGAGATCCTCATCACAATGCTAAATTTGCACCAAAAGCACATGAAGGTTTTATGCTTGGTTACGGAAAGGACTCGCACACCTACAGAGTTTTCAACAACGTTCTTCACAAGGTTGTTCAAACTATAGATGTGCGGTTCGATGAAACTAATGGCTCGCAAAGAGAGCACCTACCTTCTATGATAGATGAACCAACACCTGAGGAATCTATCAAGTTCAAGGCTACTGAGGATGTCATTCCTACCGAAGAATCTGCTGAAGAATTCATTCCAGAACATGAAGAACGTCGAGCTAATGCACCTGAAGAAAATGCTGAAGAAAATGCTGATCAAATTCCTCGACGACAACCAACTCATCCTCGCATTGCAAAAGAAGTGCAAGTTGAAAAGATCATCGATGACATTGAAGCACCAGGTCCTCTCACACGCTCAAAAGCTTCACATTTATCTAACTTTTGTGGGCACTATGCTTTTGTCTCTATCACAGAGGCCACTAAGGTAGATGAAGCATTTCTGGAGCCTGAGTGGATTCAGGCCATGCAAGAAGAATTACATGAGTTCGAACACAACAACGTCTGGGAACTGGTTAAACGTCCAGATCCTAGCAAGCACAATATCATTGGCACAAAGTGGATCTACCGCAACAAGCAAGATGAAAATGGCCTTGTGGTGAGGAATAAGGCACGACTTGTAGCTCAAGGCTACACACAGGTTGAAGGAATTGATTTCGATGAAACTTTTGCACCTATTGCTAGACTTGAAGCTATTCGCATATTACTTGCTTATGCTAACCATCATGATATCACTTTGTATCAAATGGATGTGAAAAGTGCATTCCTTAATGGTAAGCTTGCGGAAGAAGTATATGTTGCTCAACCCCCAGGTTTTGAAGATCCAAATCATCCTGATAAAGTCTTCAGACTCAATAAGGCCCTTTATGGCCTCAAGCAAGCCCCTCGGGCATGGTATGATACTTTGAAGGAATTCCTCATGAAGAAAGGCTTCAAACCCGGTTCACTCGACCCTACTCTTTTCACTAAATCTTATGATGGTGAATTGTTTGTGTGCCAAATATATGTTGCTGATATTATCTTTGGCTGTACTAACCAACGTTATAGTGATGAATTTGCTTATATGATGAGTGAAGAATATCAAATGTCTATGATGGGAGAGTTGAAATTCTTCTTAGGTCTTCAAATTCGTCAACAGCGCAATGGCATATTCATATCTCAGGAGAAATACCTCAATGATGTACTGAGGAAATCCGGCATGCAAGATTGCAAAGGCGTCAAAATTCCAATGCCCACAAATGGCCATCTGTGCACTGATGAAAATGGTATTGACTTCGATCAAAAGGTATACCGCTCTATGATTGGTTCTTTATTGTATTTATGTGCACCTAGGCCAGATATTATGCTTAGTGTTTGCATGTGTGCCCGATTTCAAGCTACACCGAAGGAATCACACCATAAGGCTATGAAACATATTGTTCGATATCTAGCTCACACACCAACACTTGGATTATGGTACCCCAAGGGCTTGGCTTTTGATCTCATTGGATTTCAAGCTATATCGCAAGTAAACATCTGGTACATGTCATTTCCTCGGACGATCTTTGGTCTGTTGGTCCTCGAAGAAACAGAACTGCGTATCACTGTCTACTGCTGAAGCTGAGTACATTGCTGCTGGCTCTTGCTGTGCTCAATTGCTGTGGATGAAGCAAACTCTCAAGGACTATGGCATCAACGTGAAGAATGTGCCTCTCTTCTGTAACAACGAGAGTGCCATCAAGATTGCTCAGAACCCAGTTCAGCACTCGAAGACAAAGCACATTCAGATTCGTCATCATTTTCTTCGCGATCATGTGTTGAAGGGCGACATTTCTATTGAGCATGTGAAGACTGAAGAACAGCTAGCCAATATCTTCACAAAGCCCTTGGATGAGAAGAGATTTAGCAAGTTGCGGTGTGAGCTAAATATCCTAGAATCTTCGAATGTTCTTTGAAAAGGACACTCATCCTAACGCTTATGCAAAATTGATGACTTAGGTGTGCAACACATGAAGAAAGGTTTTTCTTCAATCAATGAAGAATAACACTCTAAGTGTGAAGAAATTAACGAAGAATTTGATTCTCAGAACCCTACGACAATTGTACGCGGTGTCAGAAATCATCATTCTTATACGGTGGGTCACGCCACCACCAAAAGTTGAAACAATGAAGATTTTGCAAAGTTGAAGATTTTGAACAACTGAGGAATTTCAAAACTGAGGAAAAACTCAAATTGAAGATTTTCAACTTTTGGTGGTGGCGTGACCCACCGTATAAGAATGATGATTTCTGACACCGAGGACATAAACTCATATATATATATATATATATATATATATATATATGAGTTTATGTCCTCTACAACATTCACTTATTGCTAATTCTTCAAGTTGCTATTTCTGCTAAGTGAATGTGATCGGACCCTTCCCCCTCTCTGCTATACTCAACCCAATCTATTCACAAATTCTTCATGTGCGTTCTATTTGAAACTCGTTCAAAATCTTCACTGTGTCCTTGTCAGCTGAAGAATTTGCGAACGAAACTTTTAACTTATCTTATCCAAATTTTCGGCTTTGCCGCTCAAACCGTTCCGCATCCCACGAAATACTTATCTATTCACCCACGATCTAACACGATCTCCACTTCTCAGTACGTGGGTGACACATGTCAAGCGAATGAGAAGGGTCAGGGGCACGTTCGTCCAATTTCTTCGGGCGAACAGTTTTTCACCGTGGCTATAAATACCCCCTCTCCCCTTCCTCACTACCTTTACTTCGCTCAACCTCTCTCCAGCTCAAGCTTCTCAAACCCTAGCGCCACCGCTACTTCATCATCGCCGGTGAGGAAGAGCTTCACTGCCTCGACCTCGTCGCCGCCGTACTCGCGTCGGCCGCGGAAATCTTCACTCCGCCGCCGCCGTAGCCGTCTTCCTCCGCCGAGTTAGGGCGTGGAAGATCTGCACAGACGAACTTCACTTCTCCACCTCACAGTTCATCGTGTTCTTCATTCAGGGTAATTAAAAGTTACTTTTACTGCCCTCTTTGATTCAAAAGATTTTTGCAAAATCTTCAAAGGTGTTTATTCTTCAAATTCTTCACACACTAAACACCTCACATGTCATCTGTTCTTGATTCGTTTCTCTAAGCATCATTTTTCTTCAAGATTCCTCAATTGTGTGGATCTTCGATCTATACAACTTTGGAACCTAAGACAAAGAACGCTTAGTGAAATTCTTCAAGACTCATTTGGTCAAATTCCTCGCAACTATACTCTGTTCACAGGTACTCATGTCTGCTGCTGAATCAGTAGGTTCTCATCAACTTAACTCATTTGCAGCGTTCCTCGAAGAAAAGTTGCATACTTCTTTAGATAATTCCATTGTTCAAATTCCTCATCTGAAGAAAATGGCTGACAGTAAAAAGCCACAGAAAGGAGGAAAGAGGCCTGAGGCCAACACTGCTTTTGAAATCCCTGAGGGCATCTATGCTGGGTACTGCACACCCCCTGAGGAGGGTAAAAATCAGCGCAAGGTGCGCATTCAAAAGATTGAGAGGACATGGGCAAGAGAGTGGAGGGAGTGCAGATATGTGACTCCAAAGTACATGAAGAAATTCGCTGTTACTCCTCCATGCTCAAGACCACCATTGACACCTGGCCAAGAAGCAGATCCCACTAGCATCAAACGCGGTGAGGAGTTTCCTGAAGAATGGTCCAAGCGTCAGGCCAAGCTGGCCAAACAAGCAAAAGATGCAGTGAAGAAATTCAATGAAGATTCTGCTGCTGCTGCCGCCGAGGCCTCTGTAAGGCCGAAGAAATCCATGGCAAAGGAGCCTGCGCACAAGCCAAGTGCCTCTTCTTCAATGCCCTCACGGCCAATTTCCTCAGCTAAGCCCTCACGGCCAATTCCTCACGCTGCTCCTGCTCCTCCAAAGTCCTCAGCTGCTCTGACCAAATCCTCAGCACCTGTGCATCTAGCCACGTGCCAAAGGACTATAGGCATCTCTATTGCCTCAGGAGCTTCAGCTAGTTCCTCAGCTGCACCAAATTCTTCAACAGGACTCTCTCTGCTGAAGACAAAGACCACTGTTGGACGAGGCTCTCGCCCAAGTCCTCACAAGAAGCAGGTCGCCTTCCAAGTGCCGTCTAAAGAAGATGAAGCTGATGATGAAGAACTTGCTGAAATCATCAGAGATAGGCAAGTCAGGGCCGCTAGAGCCAAGGGCACAAATGTGCCTCTACTTTTGGATCCAAAGTTGATCCTCGATTACATTGATCTCTTGCACAAGGACCCAAACACTCCTATGCCTGACTTCAAGCTGACTCCTGGTCAAAGTCATATGCTGACTGCCTTCATCCAAGAAGAAAAATGGAAAATTTAGAAGGCCAGGCAGCTCAAGAAAGCACAGTACAGGAAGGAGAAATTCCTGAAGAGCAACGTTGTCTCTATGATAACTGATGAACTTGTGAAGATCTAGTCTGAGATCAAAACCCTCAGTGATGATTTCAATGCTTACTATGCTGATTGGAAAGGAGCCAAGGTCAGGTTTGTTAAACTGACTAAGATGTTCACCTCAAATATTGCAGCCCCATCGCAACAAGAAATTCCTCCGGCTGAAGCATCTGCTCAGCCCACTGAAGAACATGCCAGCACCGCTGATGACAATCAGGCTGAAGAAAATGTAAGTTCCAGGGCTGATGACTGCATTCCAGCCTCTGATGAAATTGCCAGGGCACCCACTAGTGGTGCGCCTGAAGAAAATGCAGAAGTCAGGGCAACTGCATCAGTTGTGCCTGAAGAAAATCAACCATATTCCTCTGCTCCTCCTGCGCCTACTCCAACTCCAATCCTTCCATCTGCATCAGATGTGAAGAAGACCAAGGTTGCAGAGCATGCATCAGTGAAGAAAAGGAAAGCATCAGCTCCTTCAGATTCTTCAGCACCGAAGAAGATGAAGAAATTGACAAGCTCATTTGCTAATCCAATTGATGCTGTTCTAGTTTCCTCCATGCCATCAAAGGAAATAGTCCCTTTTGATGAAGAATATGTGATCCCTAACGGATCTGATGAAGAAAATCCTTCTGCTTCGTCAGAGCAGATGGATGAAGAAATTGAAGTGGATAAAATCCCTTCAACCCCCACAGTTTCCTCGCCTATGCCTCAGTTTACTACTGAAGAGGCTGGCGTTGAAGAAATGGAAGATGAAGATGTGGACATTGGCTGATGACTTCTGGGAAAGTCAGCACCCCAACTCTCCACTCTTCACTCCATTGCAACAAATTCCTCAGTCCCCGGCAACTACAGTTCAAATGGGATCTGATGAAGCTCATGAACAAGTTCCAGCCACTAGTGCTGAAGAAAATGAAAATGAAGAATTGAAGACCCAGACTGCCACTAAAGAGGAACCAGAAATTCCTCAGCCTGAAGAACCTGTGATTGCGATTCCTGAGGTTGTCATGCAACTGACTGACACTCCTCTGCCCAAGCCAAAGGATCCATTCTCAAGGAAGCAAAAATTCAAGGCTAATGATTTCTTCGGCGAGCACGTCTTCTTCACTGACTACAACCCCTATGACTCTGCTCGCATTAGGAAGAGGAGTTTCTAGATTTCCAGCCAGGCAAATTTTTATTCCTCAGTGCTGTTCAAAAAAGACAAAGTCTTCGATCATGAGCACATTCCTCACGTGGATATGGAATCTCTGCCATGCTTTGGGCTATTCCTCAGTGTTCTTTACGACGCTGGACTGTTAAATTTCTGCACTGACATATGTGATTGGAGTGAAGAACTCATTCTTCAATTTTATGCAACTCTGCACATCACCGGAGACTCTGAAGATGTGAATTCATGGGTGCTGGACTGGATGTCTGAAAATACTCACTACAAAGCACCAACTACTGAATTGCTTCGGGCTTTGCGGCTACAGTGAAACTAAGCTTACAGATCACTACATGCAAGTGCTGATGAAGCCTTTGAAGCCAGGTCTGGCCCCAAGAACAAAATTCCTTGTGAAGGAATTGTTATATGTGCCTCTGACTGTCTATCGCATTCTGACGAAGACATTGAGTCCTATCAAGGGCCATGACTCGAATGAAGAAGAAGTCATTGGCATCATGAAGAATCTACTTTTCAATATCATTCATGGCATTCGTGTCAACTTCCATGATTTCTTCATGAGGACTCTGGCCAATGTCGCAATGTCACCGTTTGAGTTGAAGCCTTATGCTCCGTGCATTATGAGATTCATCAGAACAAGGTCTTCACTCAACTACAAAGCTGATACACTGAACCATTGCAGCTACTTGGCCCGATTGAAGTCCTCAAACGGACATTTTCCTCAGCTGATGAAAAGGGCAAGGCTACTGCTGTCATTGATGAAGGCATTCGTCCATTGGATGGTCAATTTCGCAAGGCTGCATCCTACTCCACCAATGATGACTCTGCCACCCATGACTCTACCGCCAACGCAACCAAGCCAAATCCTCAAGGCACAGCTCCCAGGGTGATGACTGACCGTGAGCTTCTCCTTAGTCTTCACCAGAAGGTTGATCGTAATCACAAATGGGTCAAGCGTCAGTTTGGTTCAATTCTTCACAACATGACTGCTACCCACAATGCAGTGAAGAAAAACCATTACTACCTTCATGAAACCCTCAACCACACCTGGGCTGTTCTGTCGCACATATATGGTGCAGAAGATCTGAAGAAAATGGGTCTCAACGAAGATTTTGACTGGGATGCACCTCCTTCGAAGAAGTACAAGAAGGTCAAAGTTCCTTCCTTGGTGGCCAGCTCCTATTCTTCATCACGTGACACTGATGAACATGAAGATTTGGACGACACTGCGGCAGGCCCTACTACAACAAATGACCCCAACAAAGCTGAAGCTCCTTCATCAACTTGATATTCTTCAGGGGCGTTAGTCCTCATTTTCAAACCTTTTGGTTATTTGATGACAAAGGGGGAGAAATTTGAGTTAGTCTTCAAGCGGGTCTATCTTATATGTGCGTTTTCTTTCTAAGTTACAACTCTCATTCTTCTGACGACTTTGTTGGATCTGGTTGTAAACTTAAAACTCTATGGTGGCCTGATACTTTTGCTGTTTTCTTCTGCATGCTTATTCCTTGTTAATGTTATTGCACACATGCTGAATTACATTAGTCACCATATTTCATCATGCATTTCAAATTCTTCATATATTATGTCAAATGTGTGTATGAATTACAAGATATAGGGGGAGATCTCCATGATTTTACTCTTCAAGTGTGCATTGCTTCAAAAGCAAATTCCTCTATATGCACATCTTCAGGGGGAGTTCTTCTATATCTTGCAATCAAATTCCTCAATATCAGTATTCACACTTCATATGTTTATCCCCGTTGAAAACTTAACCTATATTGTCATCAATCACCAAAAATGGGGAGATTGTAAGTGCATCTAGTGCCCCTTAGTGATTTTGGTGCATTGAAGACTTATAGGTTAAGGGACTAATGTGTTTATGAGTGTACACAGGTCTATATGTCTATGAGGAGTTTGATATTTACAGAGAAAGTCAACCCCTAAAAATTGAAGTTCTTCGACTAAAGACTTTGGATTTCTGAAGACTTTCTGAAGACTTTGAAAGTGAAGAAATTGGTGTGACCTTGAAGACTTGGTATTCATTTGAGGAACATGATGCGTGAAGACTTTTGTTTTCGTAGTTTCATTTTCTCTTTCTTGAGTCATAGGAAACACCGTACTGAAAAAGGGGGTCGAGGAAATACTAAGGAAAAATTTCCATGTGATGCTTAACTCAAAATCCTACACCTACCAATCCCTTCAAGTGAAGCCATTGGAAATATCATACAGTTCAGTCATATTCTTCAGTGACAGAAACGAAGTTCTTCTGGTCTCTGAGGAATTTGTTCTGACTGAGGAGTTAGGAATTCGCCAGTGCGGATTGCCTACACAGTGAGGAACATGATTGTGACACCCAAAATTTTATTTGGCTTTTTCAAAACTTTTTCTTGTTTTGAGGGAAGTGATTTGAATTTTTTTCTTCTAAAAGAACTTTCCCTCTCAACATATTTTCTTTCATGACTAGTGCTTCATTTTTGGATTCACTCAAAACTTGATTTTTGGTCTTGGAGGTTTTCCTCTTTTATTTGGACTCAAACCAAAATGTTTTTCTCTTGGAAAAATGCCTTTTGAAAGTTTCTTTGAAAATACTCTATAGCTTTTGGAATAATCCTTTACCACTTTCAACATTTCTCTCTTGCCATGGCCTTAGTGCAAATCCACTCTCCTAACCCTCCCCTCATATTTGGATCATGTTTTGCATCAAATCCAGCAAGTTGAACCTCCCCATATGGTTATTTTCCATTTAAATCTTATCAAAACAATTTCTGTCCTCTATTCTAGCCCTTGGAGATTTACATAGGAACTACCCTTTCTGTTTTGATTTTTGCCCCCAAACCAATTTCCCTTCCTAGTCCTTTGAACCCTCAACCAAGATCCATGAAGATCCACTGGTCTTCAGTTCGAATTTTTCAAACTATACTTGCTGCAAGTTTGGACCAGATTTGTCAAATTTGGTGAAATTCATTCAAATCTTTCTCCAAAAATTCTGAGTAAAATCAGGCAGCCTCTGGGTGCATTGAGTGGTCACCTCACCAAGTCCCAGCCCCAGGAAATTTTTTCTTCATGCCATATCATTCTGTCGAACACCTGCAGGGCATTGTCAATGTCAAGTTCAGTAAAATTCAGAGTGCAGTTCAGAAGCTGCTGTCGTTTTCTTCAGAACATCTCCTCGATCTCGCCAGTAACCGCGTTGGCACCTTGCTCCCCGTCCCCTCCCCCTTGTCCCTGCACCGCACGAGCGCCTGGACGCTTGCGGACCTCGGCGATGAGCTGGAGGAGGTGCGCCGCCCCGTGACCGACGCCAGCGGCGGCTTTGCGGCCGCCAGAGAGAGGCGCGACGCAGACGGCGCCACCCAGCGCCGCCCAAGCCACCGGAGCTCGCCGCGTGGCCTTCCACTCCCCAGAACGCGCTGCCACTCTCGTCGTGAACCGCTGGGCGCGGAGCGCGCTCTCTGCCGCCGTCATGCCCGTGCGGCCACCCCACCGTGGACCAGCGCCATTACGCCAAACCCGACCCAGCTTAGCAATGGAATGGCACCAGTAAACCTCACTGATGCTGCCTGGCCACCTAAACCCCCTGCTCAACCACTGCCTCGCTGTAATTGCTCGCCGGAGCAACCCCGTTCACGGCCAGCCCCTCGACTCGTCTATAAATAGAGGCCCCGAGCTCGAACTCGAACCCACACCATCTCTGCACTCCATCTAGACCGCGCCAAGCCACTGGAAGAGCCCCGGGGGAGCCCTCTTCCCCGACTCCGGCCGCCGCGACCCGCCACGGGATCCAGCTCGATTCACTCCCGTGCGTGCACCTCTGCCTCCCATCTCTTGCCAGTAGCTCTCTAGTGCATCCCTCTTTCTGACCCGCGCTTCAATTCGAGGTTTGCAGCACCCACCGGAGTTCTCCACCATCACCCGAGCCGCCGTCCGCCAGAGAAAGTGTCGCCGTCGACGTGGTGCTCTCCGTCGGCCGAGTCCACCACCCACCGACGCGGAAGGACACGCTGAAGCTCTTGGTACACTCCGATCTCCCTGTCTCGCCGTGGTTCGACGCCGGCGGCCACCGCAGTCTTCGGGCGCCGGCGAGGTTTTTAAACCTGACATGTGGGACCCCCTGTCAGCCTCTCTTCTGTTTCCCCTCGCGAAACATTTTCTGTTGGCTCCTTCGGGCAAATACGCTTTCCCTTTGAGCTGGCGCGTTTCTTTCCGAAGCGTTTTCTGTTTTCTCAGTTTAGCTCCTGGAACTTTTCTGTTTCATTACAGATGAGTCCCTGGACGGAAACCTTTATAACTTTTTAATAAAAGTGATTTTGAATGATTCTTTTTTTGTCAGTCTTGTATTTTTGTCTAGTTTTTTATAGTATTTATTTGGAAAAAATTTGGAGAAGTTTTTATGCACGCGTTGGTTTTCACGTTAGTGCCCGTTTTCGTTATGCCGTAGGTTCTGGAAGAGGTGACGGAGCCGCGAACTTCGCCGAGCTAGACTCCGACTTCTCCGAACCAGGCAAGCATGTTTGAACCTTTGATATGATAGGTGTTTTGCATGTTTGCGTCAGAGGTTGTGCGTGGCATATGAGTATCGGTGAGTACCTCGTTACTTGTGAGGCAACTACCCGCATGTTCCAAAGTTGCGATGATCTCTGGTGAGAGATGGCCTAATCATGTGGTGACATGAAGGGCAGCAAGGTGGTACTGTTGTAGCATGCCAGCCTTGCGTCATCTGACAAATTCCGACGTTAACGTGGACGGTGTCACGTTATCGTTCTTCCCCCTTCCGTGCTACCACATGTTTTCTGCCAGAATGCGGTTTAGTAAGTTGGTAACCTCTTTCCGTGTACACACCAAACAGAGGGGCCGGGATGATGGTTCCATGGCCCTGGATTAAAGCCAGTCATCCGGTCAGGGGGCATGGGTGTTTCCGGTTGGGACCGAGAGGGGGCACCCCTTAGAGCGCGCGTATAAAAATTTGATCCCATGCTACGCGAGGTTGTAGCCTCCCCGTCTCAAGGTTTTTCTTGAACGTTGCCGAGGGTGATTCCTGGCTTCGGAATTGTTGAAAGGGTGTGTACTGGTTAGATGTGTTTCTTCCAAAACACCGTAGACGGAACTAGTCCCCGTGACTACTGAAATCCGTTTGCTGTGGTTAAAGTATAAACTCTGCAGAGTCAAATCCTTCCGAGTCATCGGATCCATAGTCAAGTATCATGATCAGCGTACCCATATCTATGTCGTAACCTCGTGGTATACTCTTCGTTCCGGTAAGCAAGCTGAGTGGTGGACTTGGCTGAACGTTATTCCTGTGGATGGACTAACCCTGTTGTTTACCTCATGTCTGCTTATTCTCTTGATATGATTTATAATTCATGAACTACTAAGTTATGAATATAAGCCCTTTATGTGATGTCGCTCAGACGTCCGACTGTGGCATGTTTTGTCCCTTACTTTCAATATAAGCCCTTTATGTGATGTCGCTCAGACGTCCGACTGTGGCATGTTTTGTCCCTTACTTTCAATATAAGCCCTTTATGTGATGTCGCTCAGATGTCCGACTGTGGCACGCACTGCCTTTATTTTCTGTTATAGGCCCTTTATGTGGTGTCGCCCTGACGCCCGACTGCGGCATTATTATTCTTGCAGTTTCCTCTTGAGGAGTCATTCAGACCCTCGTTTGGCACCAGTATTACTATTCTTCCAGTTTCCTCTCGAGGAGTCATTCAGACCCTCGTTTGGCACCAGTATTACTATTCTTCCAGTTTCCTCTCGAGGAGTCATTCAGACCCTTGTTTGGCACCCGGTATTTAATTTAGGATTTCGGGAGGACTACCGCCCGACTACTCTGTTATTTTTCTCATGCAAGTATTGTCTCTATGCCTGAACGCACTTGTTATTCCGTTCTTATGCTTCATGTTTACATTTGTTATATCTTATGTCCGAACTGTCTTGCGAGTACTTTCATAGTACTCACCTGGCTTGTTGATTTGGCCAGATGTTGACGAAGGCGATCTCTTGGATGAAGAGTTTGATATCGCGTCCGACGCCTAGAGGAGTCCCAGTCAGTCCTGTGCGATCCCGGATATTGGTCACTTGTATTATATACGCTTCCGCCACCCGCAATAAGTCTCCTCGAGCCTCACTCCGACGCTCGAAGAGTTGTAGTTTTCAGGAGTCATACCACCCACTTCGCGGTGATATTTCCACCATCGTTGTTATCGTGAGTTAGTAGTTATGCCACCCTATCCGCCGTCTTGTTTTATCGGCGTCCATGTAATAAATTGTTGAGCAGTCTCCGCTCAACCTTGTATTGTATTCAGTACTCCTGGTATTTTTTCCTGTGACCAAGATATTGTCTACCAGTGAGAAGTAATTCTTCTTTACTGGTCCGCATAAGGGATTTGTCTCTCAATAAATATTTTATTGAAAAACCGGTCGTGACAATGATAGCCCTGAGAAATTTGATACTCAAATTTCCGACCGTTGCTGTGCTATGCGCCAGCTGTCCCAAAATATCTACCCACCTGACGGTCATATCATTGAATGGAATTTATGTCTTATCATGCCGGGCTTCTCCCTAGGCTATAAATAGCCGCCCCCTACAACCACTAGCTGGTTGGCTGCTCCGAGAGAAACTGACACTTGTCATTTGAGAGCATCCCATCCTCTGAGGACTTCGAGCGAAAATCATCAAGTGAGGAAAACCCAAACCCAAGACACCCACAAACCCAGAGTGATTGAGCATCACTGAAGAGATTGATCCTGTGTGGATTCGACGCTTGTTACCTTTGAAGACTGTGCTTCTTCAGACGGTTAGGCGTCATGGTCTAGAGCATCCAAGAGAAAATTGTGGATCGCCGAGTGACCGAGTTTGTGAAGGTTTGGAAGTCACCTGAAGACTTACCACGAGTGATTGGGCGAGGTCTGTGTGACCTTAGCTCAAGGAGAATACGGTGAGGACTGTGTGTCCGGGACTGTGTGTCCTCAGGTTTAAATACCTAGCCGCTCCAACCATACGTACAACTGAGACAGCAGTTGGAACTGGTCTACCAAATTATTGTCTTCACCAATCCTACTGGTTATATTTCCTCAACTCTTTCATTTCCTCATAACTGTGTTGTGCACTTGTTCATATCTGTGTTTGAAGAGTTTGACTGAAGACTTTCTCAATTTCCTCAGTTCAATTTCTTCAGTCTGTTTGTCTTCATCCTGTGCTATCCTGTGTTTATGCTTTCTGTACTCTGTGCTTGTCCTCATTTCATCATGATGACTATGCTTGTGTTATGCTATGCATACTTTTGAGTACTTATTCCGCTGCAAGTAGTTCTTCGCTAAGGAATTTCCTCAATGAAGAATTCATAAAAATCGCCTATTCACCCCCCTCTAGTCGATATAACGCACTTTCAAGGATATCCTGCTGGCACCCTCTTTGTCTGCCGGCGACCAGACAGAGGGGCCAGCCCCCCGCTAACTCCTTTTCATCAAAGGCAACTGCGACCATCCTGACTGAAGCAACGTTCGACTCATAGATGGGAGCACCTAAGTTTCAAAAGAGAGGCGAGGTTTTCTCATGCAAAGTTATAGCTTTACAGAACACTAGTGGACAAGAGGTAAACTTATCTGTTTGGCTTTGCCGGGGATCGTTGTGTCGTGCAATCTTCTCGTCCTTTATCGAAGTCAAGTTCACGGCAGGAACCTGCAACTCCATGTAGGTGAGAATAAATTTAGGATGCAATCCTATCTATATGCATATGCAAATGCTCATGAAATGCATATGAAGTGATCTGGGTGTGCTTGTGCATGCATGCAATCTTAGTTGGGGCCCCCCTACAGCGCTTCTTTGTTTTCTCTTGCATGTGGTCATCGCCCCGGATTTTTACAAGGGGTTACATGCAGCTGAGGCAAGGCATGTACAAAAGAACTGCCCGGCGGCCTCGCGCCTCACAGGTAGTATTTACGGAGATGCTCAATATTCCATGAGTTTTGCAACCGAGTGCCATCCCTGGTCTCCAGATGGACTGTGCTAGGTCTGGTGACTCGTACCACCCGGTAAGGGCCTTCCCACTTTCGTGACAGCTTGTTTGTACCCTTGGCGGACTAAACGCGCCTAAGGACAAGGTCACCTTCCTCAAAACACCGGGCATGAACCCTGCAGCTGTGATAGTGAGGCAGGGCTTGCTGGTAGCGTGTAGCACGCGTAGCAGCCCGGAGACGGTTCTCCTCGAGTAGCACAGCATCGTCACGCCGGTGCTGATCTTGCACTACTTCATCGTAGGCAAGCACTCAAGGGGACCCGTGAATGTGTTCCGTGGGGATAACCGCTTCTGCTAGACGCCGACGCGTTGACCGGGTTTGACCACTTGTTGACCCAGATTTGACTCGTGTCGGTCAATGGCAGGTGGGGCCCGGCCCTGACTAATTTTTAGTTAGGGTGATTAATTAACTCTGTTAGTTAACTATGACACTGACGTGTGGTCCCCACGCATCAGGTTTGACTAGTCAGCGCAGTTGACCTGCTGACGCAGTATTTGACTTTCTTGATTTAAAATAATTCAGAAATTCCAGAAAATGTTCAAAACTTCAAAAAATCATAGAAATTCAACCATAGCTCAGATTGAAATAATTTATATACGAAAAATTATCAGAAAAATTCAATCTATCCATCTGTACCAGTTTCATGCATGACAAACCAACTTATACACGCTGTATATGAGAAAACACATTTATGGCATTTTAAGAGACTTAATTTAGAGTTGCATTTGAACCCTTGGTTCAAATGGACCTCTTCCAAATAGAATGCTAGATGCATTAGCACAAACAACATCACATCTACATGCCATGATCATGCATCATATTGTTGCATATGTTGTGTACTGATTGTCGGCACCGTTCTTCTCGATAGGTCCTGCTCCGGGGAGTGTTCGAGAGTACCTGTCTGAAGGGCAGTGCTCTACTGTTGATTCATCAGGCAAGCAAACCCCCTTGTTCATTCTGATAAAATCCCACGCTCTCGCTCCTGCTCTCTGTTATTGCATTAGGACAGCAACGATACAACTGCTACTTTATGTTGCGGTAGTTGAACTCATTCCTCTGCATGACCTGTCATTGGCACAGTAAATAGTTGAAACCCACTAGCATGTGTAGGAGTTGATTGAGCCATGTTGTGTTCCTACCATGCCATGCCTGCTACTGCTTAGAGTTGTGTCAGGTCTGATTCATTGGGAATGGATTGGAGTGTTATGATATGTTCTGATGCTGAGAGTCAAGAGTGTGAACACGATTTGGTAAAGGTAGCGGTGAGAGGCCATGTGGGAGTACATGGTGGGTTGTCTCATTGGGACCGTCCTTAAGAACCAAGTTCTGTGTAAGTTGTCCAATGACTAGCTACTACCACACATTGGGCTCCGGGCGCTCCAAGCTCTCTCGACTTATTAACCAACTTGATCTCTGTCCAGGAGTCGCAACTAGTTTCTGGTGTTTGTAGGTAGTGCTATTTTTCTACCGAGTGGCACTCGGCAGGGTGGACTTGGGACAGACTAGGAACCATGGCCCGGTGTACCGAGTGGCACCTGGATGGTGGGCTCGGGAACCCTGCACACATCGTTTGGGGCCGTGAGTGAAATCCCGGCCGGATCTCCTTGCGGATGGAACCCGAATATGCGATAAACCTGGACTAGAGTCTTGCATGGTTAGTCAGGTCGTGGCCGACACCCTCGCCAGGCTTCCGCTTGAAGGTTGCCGAGATACATGACATGTACATGGCGGTAAGTGGCGAGAGCGTGTGTGAAGAAGTACACCCCTGCAGGTTTATCATGATCTATTCAAATAGTCGTGTTCTCGGTTATGGACTTCTTGGATGCTTACATGGTACATAGACAACTTGAAGTGGATACTCTAAAATGCTCAAGACAAGTGTGAGTGCTATGGAAGGCCTTCCTGTAGGGAGACAGGAATGAATTCATAGTAGTGTATTGATGTGGTGGTTAGTGGACTCGTGTGCGCTTTCTCACCTCAAAGAAGTTACTTGTAGTCGTAGAACAGGATAGCCACTGAGTCAAAGCTGGCTTGCTGCAACTAAACCCCACATTGCCTTCTTGATACTAATGCATGTATGATAGGATCTGATGTAAGTCTTGCTGAGTACCTTTGTACTCACGTTTCCTTAATTAATGTTTTGCAGATGAGACATCTGTCTCACTAGTAGTTCCGCTTGGACTTCGACGAGTAGCTTGTTACCTCAGCTACGATCTTGTACCCTTGGGAGGGTCTTGTAGATAGTCAGGCTTCTCAGCCTTTTTCTTTTGTAGTTGTCTGTACCCAGACATGTAATGCTTCCGTTGCTTGTATGCTCTGAATGATGGGTCATGAGACCCCTGTTTGTATTAAATGCTATGTGGCTCTTCTGGGCCTTTATCTATATGAGTTGTTGAGTTATGTTGTGATGCCATGTTGTACAACACATACTTGCATGTTATGCGTACGTGTAATGTGTATTGCTATGTGTGGGATCTGACAACCTAGTTGTTTATCCTTGGTAGCCGCTCTTACCGGGAAATGTCTCCTAGTGCTTCCACTGAGCCATGGTAGTCTGCTATAGCCCGGATTACCGGAGTCCTGTTAGCCAAGTTGCTACTGCTCCAGAACACTTAGGCTGGGTGGCATGTGTCCTGCTTCGTTCATGTGTCTGTCCCTTCGGGGAAATGTCACGCGGTGTCTACTGGAGTCCTGTTAGCCCAGCTGCTACAGCCCGGATTCACCCGCTGATGACCGACACGTTCGTTGCTGGGTCATGTATGCCTGTAAGTTAGTGCCACTTTGGGTTTACGACTAGTCATGTCGGCCGAGGTTCTTTGTCATATGGATGCTAGCGACACTATCATATACGTGAGCCAAAAGGCGCAAATGGTCCCATGCCAGGTAAGGTGGCACCCGTGGGAATACCGTGCGTGAGGCCGCAAAGTCATATGATGTGTTACATGCTAGATCGGTGTGACTTAGGATTGGTGTCCTGACAGCTCTGGTATCAGAGCCTGACTGCGTGTAGGATTACCAAGCCAAACTAGTCGAAGTTGAGTCTAGAAATTCTTTAGTTATATAGGGGAATTGATTGTGGAAGGGAACGTAAGGCTCTTTTTACTCCTTATACCTCATGCCCTTCTGATCTGAGTCATCCTATCTTTCCAGCGGGGTTAAGGAACTAGGCTTTCTCCTCCGTCTATCAGGATCACGAGTTACTACCCCGTAGTCTCTTAGGATTGGTTGATCAGAGTCATATTCCAGTTTTCAAGTACTTCCGGTGTAGTCTGTTTAGTATTATCCTCAGAACCTTGAGTGGTGATGTTGGGTATCGTACTACCCCATCGTTTGCAGGATGTCTCATTTTGAGCATTTTTACTGCCGTTATGCTGCCGGAATTGTCCTAGGAGTTCGGGAGATACTAATTTCCTTGTGCTACATTCTGCATTCTATAGTTGATGTTGATATCCTCCTTGGTTTCGCTTCTCAGGATGTCGTCAGTTAACCGAAGTTCTATTGCTCGTAGCTTGAACCACGGAGATGGTAGGGATGAGGATCCTCCCGATCAGTCTTCGTTGGCAAAGTTCATGCTAGAGATTGAGATGAACAAACGTGAGACCAACCGCTTGTTGGCACGGATTGAGCAGAACACCACACATCAGTGCAAAGAGTCAGCGACCATCCAAGACTTCATTGGTCTGAAACCACCTACTTTCCATCATTCCATTGAGCCACTCGATGCAGATGACTGGCTCTGTAGATCACTCACAAGTTGCGTTCTGTGAACGTAGCTGAAGGTGACAAGGTCACCTATGCTGCATATCACCTGGAAGGTCCTGCTAGTCTTTGGTGGCAGAACTATTAGGCTATGCTTCCAGCTGGCCAGATACCTACTTGGAGAGATTTCACTGAGGCTTTTCGCGAGCATCACATTCCTCAAGCCCTCATCGACCACAAGAGAGAAGAGTTATGTAGTTTCACCCAGAATAAGATGGCTGTTGATGCTTACAGTAGAGAGTTTGTGAACCTCGCCCGCAGACACCAAGAAGCAGGCTAGGTTTCGGAATGGTCTCAACCCCAAGTTGCATCATGATCTCCACTTGCACCATTGCAACACATTCCAGGCTCTTGTGAACAAGGCCATTAATGCGGAGACAGCTCAGCTCACTTACGAGGAGTCTCGTAAGCACACCCGTGATTTGGCTTCTTCCTCCGGTTCTAGTTCTCAGAAGCGCCAGATTTGGGTTCCGAACTCTGCTCTTCCACCCGGATATGCCCCGAGGCCATCTTATGCGGCGCCTCACCCAGTTCAGCAGTATGCTCCACCCAAGCCTCTTGGTAGACCGTCTGTCAATGCGGGTCCACGTCCTACTTCAGGGACTTGCTTCACATGCGGAGAGCCAGGACACTATGCACGTGACTGCTCTCAAGCCAATTATGCTCCACCCCAGCCCGAGAAGTCTGTTGGCCATGGTAAGCCATCACGCAAGATGGATAGTGTCAAGTCAGCTCCCACTGAACGTGCACGTGTGCATCACGTCTCAGCTAAAGACGCTCATGATGATCCGGATGTCGTTCTTCGTACACTCCTTGTCAATTGCCATCCAGCTTCGGTTCTATTTGATACCGGAGCATCTCACTCCTTCATCTCTGAAGGCTATGCTCGTTTGCACGACACGTCATTTTGTGATATGCCCACTCTGCTTGAAATCCAAACTCCGGGGTCTAGATGGCAAACTACCAGAATAAGCCATGGTAATGAAATCCTTGTTGACAGACTTGTATTCCTTGCATCACTTGTAGCCCTCAAGTCTACAGATATTAACATCATCTTGGGTATGGACTGGATGATAGCTCATCATGCCAAGATTGATTTTTTCACCAGGTCTGTTCAGCTTACACACCCATCTGGCAAGATAGTCACTGTCTCCACTAGAGTTGCAAAGCGTCAGCTCTATTCTCTTAATGCCAGCCCTCTCCCAGACCTAGAAGATATCCCGGTAGTCCGTGACTTTCCGGATGTCTTTCCAGAGGAACTGCCAAGCATTCCACCTGACAGAGATGTAGAGTTTGTCATAGATCTTATCCCAGGAACCGCCCCAATTTCTAGGAGACCTTACAAGATGGCACCCTTAGAACTAGCCGAGCTTAAGAAATAGCTTGATGAGTCCTTGCAAAAGGGTTTCATCCGTCCTAGTTCTTATCCTTGGGCTTGTCCTGTCCTCTTCGTCAAGAAGAAGGATGGTACGGATCGGATGGTTGTAGATTATTGTCCCGTTAATTTGGTCACGATAAAGAACAAATATCCGCTCCCCAGGATCAACGACCTGTATGATCAGCTCGCTGGATCCGCAGTCTTTTCCAAGATGGATTTGAGGTTAGGCTACCACCAAATCAAGATCAGAAACGGGGACATTCCTAAGACGGCTTTCATCACTTGTTATGGCCAGTACAATTACACCGTTATGTCCTTTGGTCTAACCAATGCTCCAGCTACATTCTCCCGCTTGATGAACTCGATCTTCATGGAGTACTTAGATAAGTTCGTCGTGGTTTACCTCGATGATATCCTTATTTACTCGAAGAACGAGGAAGAGCATGCCAAACATCTTAGACTTGTGTTAGAAAAACTCAGAGAGCACCTCCTTTATGCCAAGTTCTCCAAGTGTGAATTTTGGTTGCCAGAAGTGACCTATCTGGGCCACGTGATCTCTGGTAAGGGCATTGCTGTCAATCCCGAGAGAGTTCAGGCTGTCCTTGATTGGAATCCACCTGAAACAGTTAAACAAGTAAGGAGTTTCCTTGGTCTAGCCAGTTATTGTCGCCGCTTTGTTGAAAACTTCTCTAAAGTGGCAAAACCCCTCACGGAACTTCTCAAGAAAGATAAAAAGTTTGAGTGGTCCCCACGGTGTGAGCACAGTTTTCAGGAACTGAAAAGACGCCTGACTTCTGCTCCCATACTTGTGCCACCAGATTTCACTAAGGACTTTGTTATCTATTGTGATGCCTCACGACAGGGACTAGGTTGCAGCCTTATGCAGGATCGTCATGTGATTGCCTATGCATCTCAACAGTTGCATCCACATGAGGATAATTATCCTACACATGATCTAGAGCTTGCAGTCGTAGTCTATGCACTTAAGACATGGCGACATTACCTTCTTGGTAAACGTTGCAAGATTTACACCGATCACCAGAGTCTCAAGTATATCTTCACCCAACCAAATTTGAACCTTAGGCAAAGACGTTGGTTGGATTTGATCTCAGATTACGACTTAGGGATTACCTACACCCCAGGCAAGGGCAATGTCATGGCTGATGCGCTAAGTCGTAAGTCCTATTGCAACAATCTCATGTTGCAACAGGGCCAACCACTTCTCCATGAGGAATTCTGTAAGCTTAACCTTCACATTGCTCCTCAAGGATTCCTTTCTACCTTGGTGGCGAAGCCTACTCTTGTGGATCAGATCATCTCTGCTCAAAAGCAGGATACGGGAACATTAATAAGGGGGTTGTTGGATGTTTCTGTATGGATGATCGAGGTGTTGTTTTCTTTGAGAATTGCTTGGTAGTTCCCAAGAATCAGCATCTACGACAACTGATCCTTAAGGAGGCCCATGAATCTCCTCTCACGATTCATCCCGGTAGCACTAAGATGTATCAGGACCTACGCCAGAGGTTCTGGTGGACTAGGATGAAGAGAGAAATTACTGAGTTCATTGCTAACTGTGACATTTGTCGTCGCGTTAAGGCAGAGCATCAAAGGCCTGCTAGCACCCTTCAGCCTTTAGCTATTCCTGAGTGGAAATGGGATAAAGTTGGTATGGATTTCATCACCGGCTTTCCCAGGACCAAGAAAGGGAATAACGCTATCTTCGTAGTCATTGATCGTCTTTCCAAAGTGGCTCACTTCCTACCTATTCGAGAGAGTATCACTGCTAGTCAGCCCGCTGACTTATATATTTCTCGAATAGTATCACTTCATGGTGTTCTACTAGAGATCAATTCAGACCGTGGTAGTCTTTTCACTTCTCATTTCTGGGAGAGTTTCCAAACTGCCATGGGCACCCATCTTTCCTTTAGTACCGCTTTCCACCCTCAATCAAGTGGTCAGGTGGAAAGGGTCAACCAAATTCTCGAAGACATGCTTAGAGCTTGTGTTATCTCATTCGGTATGGATTGGGAGAAGTGTGTTCCTTTCGCCGAGTTTGCTTATAACAATAGCTACCAATCCAGTCTCAAGAAAGCTCCTTTCGAGATTCTGTATGGACGAAGATGTCGAACACCTTTGAACTGGTCAGAAACTGGTGAAAGACAATTCTTTGGACCAGACATGATCCAGGAGGCAGAAGAGCAAGTTTGCGTTATTCGTGACAATTTGAAAACAGCCCAATCTCGTCAAAAGAGCTAGTATGACCGTCGTCATAAGGAAGTGGCTTATGAAGTTGGCGACAAGGCTTACCTTCGGGTTACTCCTTTGAAGGGTACCCATCGTTTCGGTATCAAGGGCAAGTTGGCTCCTCGTTACATTGGTCCTTTTCGCATTCTCGCTAAACGAGGAGAGGTTGCCTACCAGTTGGAACTACCCCCACATCTTTCTCTAGTTCATGATGTCTTCCACGTCTCTCAACTCAGGCGTTCCTTCTCGGATCCCATCCACGGAGTCGACCACGAAACGCTTGATCTCCAAGATAACCTCTCATATCGAGAGTACCCTGTTCGCATTCTTGATCAAGCAGAGCATGTTACCCGACGTCAGAACATCAAGTTTCTCAAAGTTTAGTTGTCTCATCATTTCGAGAAAGAAGCTACTTGGGAGCGAGAAGATCGTCTTCGACTAGAGTACCCCCACCTTCTTTCCATCAACCCCTGAATCTCGGGACGAGATTCTTTCATGTGGGGGTGAGTTGTCACATCCCTAGTTCTGGTATGACCTAGACTAGCTAGTCATGTGTGCATCATGTTTAAATTTCATCTAAATTTGAAATGGGGATTTGTGAAACCCTCAGAAATCATTCTGGAAATGACCTAGATAAAAATTGCTCCAAAAAGGTCCAAGAAAATGTTCATGTTACTCTCTGAAAATATTGGTCAGAGTTAAAATTCAAACCAATATTTTTAGGAGCTCATAAATATTTATTTTGGCCATTTGGAACTAATACAACAATTATTTGCATTGGATATATATATGTGTTATATATTTTATATATGTCCAATAATTCTGGAAATTTGTGAGGGGCTTTGGAATTTTTCATTTAGCCCCTACAAAATTTATCAGAAGCAGCAAAATTAATTTGGTTCAAACCAAATTAAAACAAATGTCAGAAATAGAAAACAGAAAACAAAAAAAGGGGAAAAACCCTTACCTGGACTTACCTAGGCCACTTGCTGGCCTGGCTCTGTGCCGGCGCAGCCGACTGGCCCCTGCCAGTTATCCCTCTCCTCTCGCCAGGAGGACAGGGGCGTGTGCTCGCCGCACGCGGCCACGCGCCCGACCACCTCCTGCCTCCCTGCTCCCTTCCGCGGCTCTCTGGAAGCGCCACGCACGCTCCGCACCTCTCTCACTCTCTCCCGTTCCTCCCCCTCCCCTGGATCTCTTTCTCTTTCTCACGGCCGAGCACTGCCGTCACCGCCGCTCGCCGTAGCCGCAGCCACCGCCTCCCCCTCGCCCTCTCCTGGTGTCTGCAAGCTCCTCTGCGACATCCTCTACGTCCCCGACGAGCCAAGCAACCGGGGATGCCTCGTGGAGCCATCACCGCCGTCTTCTTCACCTCTGGCCGCCCGAGATCGCCGGCGCCGCTCCATCGTCTCCAGTTCCTCCCCCGAGCTGATGAGCCTCCCAACGACGCGCTGTGAGCCCTGCTCCGTTTCCCCCACCTACTCCCGTGCTCTCCTGCGCCTCCAGCCCCTCCGCCGCTCGAGCCGAGCTCCGGCTGCCGCCGCGAGCTCTGGTCCGGCGAGCTCTGGCACCCCCGCAGCCTCCCGCTTGCTCCAAACGACGTGGACGAGGTCCAGCTCCTCGCCCGTGGTCTCCGCCGCCCGAATAGTTGCCGGAGGGCGAATCCCATGCCCCTCCACCGCGTTCGGGCTCGCCGGCGGCTAAACGCCGACGCGTTGACTGGGTTTGACCCCTTGTTGACCCAGATTTGACCCGTGTGGGTCAATGACAGGTGGGGCCCGGCCCTGACTAATTTTTAGTTAGGGTGATTACTTAACTATGTTAGTTAACTATGACACTGACGTGTGGTCCGCATGCGTCAGGTTTGACCAGTCAGTGCAGTTGACCTACTGACGCAGGCATGACGCAGTATTTGACTTTCTGGATTTAAAATAATTCAGAAATTCCAGCAAATGTTCAAAACATCAAAAAATCACAGAAATTCAACCGTAGCTCAGATTGAAATAATTTATATATGAACAATTATCAGAAAAATTGAATCTATCCATCTCTACCAGTTTCATGCATGACAAACCAACTTATACATGCTGTATATGAGAAAACACATTTATGCCATTTTAAGAGACTTAATTTAGAGTTGCATTTGAACCCTTGGTTCAAATGGACCTCTTCCAAATAGAATGATAGATGCATTAGCACAAACAACATCACATCTACATGCCATGATCATGCATCATATTGTTGCATATGTTGTGTACTGATTGCCGGCACCGTTCTTCTCGATAGGTCCTGCTCCGGAGAGTGTTCGAGAGTACCTGTCTGAAGGGCAGTGCTCTACTGTCGATTCATTAGGCAAGCAAACCCACTTGTTCATTCCGATACAATCCCACTCTCTCGCTCCTGCTCTCTGTTATTGCATTAGGACAACAATGATTCAATTGCTACTTTATGCTGCGGAAGTTGAACCCATTCCTCTGCATGACCTGTCATTGCCATAGTAAATAGTTGAAACCCACTAGCATGTGTAGGAGTTGATTGAGCCATGTTGTGTTCCTTCCATGCCATGCCTGCTACTGCTTAGAGTTGTGTCAGGTCTGATTCATTGGGAATGGATTGGAGTGTTATGATATGTTCTGATGCTGAGAGTCAAGCGTGTGAACACGATTTGGTAAAGGTAGCGGTGAGAGGCCATGTGGGAGTACATGGTGGGTTGTCTCATTGGGACCGTTCTTAAGAACCGAGTTATGTGTAAGTTGTCCAATGACTAGCTACTACCACACATTGGGCTCCGGGCGCTCCAAGCTCTCTCGACTTATTAACCAACTTGATCTCTGTCCAGGAGTCGCAACTAGTTTCTGGTGTTTGCAGGTAGTGCTATTTTTCTACCGAGTGGCACCCGGCAGGGTGGACTTGGGAAAGACTAGGCACTGTGGCCCAGTGTACCGAGTGGCACCCGGATGGTGGGCTCGGGAACCCTGCAAACATCGTTTGGGGCCATGAGTGAAACCCCTGCAGGGTCTCTGTAACAGCCCCAACATTGGGTTATCAATTTTTGTGCTGTTATTCTCTCCTCGCACTCATTTTCAAAATTTTCTCCTGAGTTTGCTGGATGACTCTGAGAAATTTTGTCATTTCCAACCTTTCAAAACCATCCTCATGTCTTTTTCAGTGGGCAAGACCTCATTTTCATCAGCTCGAATCCTCTCAAACCCTAATTCCAAATTTTTGGAATTTGAATATGCCCTTGTGATTACAAAGGAGCCACCATTTTCCTTGTTCTGTTGATCCTCCCAATTGATCCCAGAGATCATCCTATCTTTCTTAACCTTGGATATGCAAAAATATTGCTAAGTCCAATGCAATATTTTTGAATTATGATTTATTCCTTTTTCTTGCCTTTCTGAGAAATAAAATCCAAAGGCATATCTAGCCATCTCCTAAATTCATGAGAATTGGTGGAGTTGATGCTTATGCCTAATCCAAGCTCTGGCAGGTATATTGGCCATAATTAAATAAGGAAAATTGCCTTTTCCTATTTAATGCCAATATTGCATTTCTGCCAATTTCCAAAGGAACTACTATTTTTATAGCAGAGAAAATTCCCACATAAATTGTGGAGCTTGTACTTGCTATATAATCACTAGTTCCATCCTAATATCATGATTCCACAGTTCAAAATTTGGCACATGATCCATTGCAAGTTTCTGCCTTCTCTGAAATTTTGCAAAGGAAGTGCTTTATTGCTAAGTCCAATTGAGCTGCAATTTGGCAGGGTGTTTAAAATTGTTAAAAACCCCATGGATACCAAAGATGTGCTCAATCCATTCACCCTAGCTGCCTGTGCAATTTTTCAAAGTTTCTGACTAGAACACATGTTTGTGAAGGAAGTACCTTCATCGTGTTTCCAAATGGGATGAAACTTTTCCATCCTCTCAAGTATCTCAAATCATTATCATCCACCCAAATTCAGTTCATTTCATTGAACTATGTGAGCACAGGAGCAATTCTTGTTTTCTGTCCAAATTTTCAGTTTGTGAAGCAAGTGTATTTTATCTTGCTCCATTATGGCTGATAATTTTTCCAGGCCTTCTCCTACTCATATAACCTATCTCCACAATATTGTGGCTCATTTCACTTGACCAATTGCCCTAAGGATTTTTCTGAAGTTTTTGGACAGAAATGATAGCTGTGAAGGAAGTACCATTTTGGTGAGTCCATTTGGTATGAACTTTTTACAGCATCATGGTATGTTCAAATCATCAGGCTTTGCCAAGTTATAGCCCAATCCATCACTCATAGTGAGTGTTTCATCATGATTAAGTTTCTGGGTCAGTTTTGGTGGTTGTACAGCAACTATGGTAAATAGTTGTCCATTTTACCTCAAAACTCCCAGGACCGTAGTCCTTTCTACCCTAAGCCTCCCAGACAACCATTTTACCATTTAACCTCTCTGGTTTTATCTCTAGGATGTTGCCAAGTTTGCAACAGCAAACTTGTGCAGCTTGGTTTACTCAGCTCAATTTGTCTCTGCCCGTTTCTTTACCATGGTGATACTCCACGCTGGAAGGACTACGCGGTTGACATGAATTTACATCACTTAAAACCCCAGAGCGTGCCATGCCAGTGGTGACCACGCGTGTAACCAGCCAAAACGGTGGCCTAGCCACTGTGGTCGTCGGCATCGCTGCCCCGACCGTCTCTGGCCTCGCCATTAATGCCCAACAGTTCCCCCTTGACATCGCCTTCCCTTTGAACCTCTGGCCCCCTCCGTTCTCTTCTTCGGCGAGCCGTGCCAAGGACCAAACAGTGAGCTACTGTAGCCATTGTCGCCATCCTTGCTCATGTCCTCTACTCCGTTCGTCCGTCAGCTTTGCTCGATTCCGTGAGCCTCTGGCGCTCGTCCTCACCCTCCTCGTCGCCTTCCCGCCGCTTCCCATGAGCTTTGGCCGCGTCTGCCGACACTGCGCCCCTCGCCGGCACACGGACACGTCTCCCGCCGCGTGCCACCTCCTCCCCTCTTTGCCCCAGCTATAAATAGCCCGCCCTCCAGCCTCTGGAGATCATCAGCAACCCTCCCCAACCACTCGCAGCTCTCCCCCTCGCCTCGAAGCCTCTTCATCCCCTTCCAATCTCCATGGCCGCTGCCTCGGCCTGCTCAAATTTGAGCAATGGCGGGCGGGCCTCTCCCTCTCTCCTCTACCAGCAGCCTCCCCGGAGCCCGTAGACCGTCCCCACTCCCTCCCCTTACCGCCGGAGTGCCCTGTGGCTGCGCCCCTAGAGCCACT
The DNA here is from genome assembly GCF_018294505.1 of Triticum aestivum. Taxonomy (NCBI): domain Eukaryota; kingdom Viridiplantae; phylum Streptophyta; class Magnoliopsida; order Poales; family Poaceae; genus Triticum; species Triticum aestivum. The sequence goes on from NC_057796.1 coordinate 152,889,776, forward strand.
ACCGCCGCCGTGGAGCTCTCTCCGAGAGAGAATTGTTTCCGGCAAATCTTTCCGTGATCGTTTTGCACTTCTTCCCGGAGTATTTGCCGACCCCCAGGCAAGCCAACCTCTTATCATGAGCCCCGAACTTGCATCTTGACTTTGCTTGCACCTTGTGTGTGTGTGTAGTTGCAGTTGTTTTATGTCGTTTTCATCGGTAGTTATTTCTTTATGCCTATCTTGCATGCTTGTGTTTCATGATACCTTTGCCATGTTAATTAGAATGTTATTATTAATAATGCCATGCCACTACTCTACTTTATTTGCATGTCATTGTTATAAACTGTTATGAGGATTGTAATGCACCATTGATATACTATTGTCGTGTCCTTTATGTTATAGTTGTGCACTTGAGGAGTTCAATATTTTGTTCGTGCATTTGTATGCGGCATGTTGCCCTCATGTTAAATATGTTGATGATGATGGAGAAGGAAATAAAATGACTTAATAATAACAAACCTCCTCTGTCATCGATGGGATCGAGTCATAGTGTCGCCAAACCGAACTTTTTCAGTGCAGCCACATTTGCCTCATGGGAGGCCTTAATGCGAGCTATTGTCGTGACCTCTCGCCGGTGCCTCCCACTAGGGAAGGTTATGGGTGTTCTTACCCTGATCAGGTAAGCGGACATAACCTTGTGTGCTCGTTTTTGAGATTTTTGGTACCAGTCCCCGAGTGGGAGTGTCCCCGAGTGGGAGTTGACCACGACGGTGGTCGGGGTGTCTTTGGTAGACACGGGCCCACCCAGGACCAGCCCGTTGGGGATTGGGTCGGAGTGGCCGGGAGAGCGTCATGGCAGTAGGTTGGTTTCGTCGGAATGCCGTTGGTCCACCCGATTGGGATGACGAGGCCATGGGTTCCGTGGTGTGGGTACAATGCGCTACCTTTGCAGAGTGTATTCAATCTATCGATAGCCGCATCCTTGGTCATGGGCATAAGTTCGTAGTAGGTCCCACTATCAGGTCTTGGTCGAAATGGAGGACAAACTGAAATAATTAAGTTGGTAAATAAATATGTGATAACAAGAATATGGTAACTTGAACTATGAGATAGTCGTGAGGAGTCACAACGATATTTTGATGATCAGATAAGTGGTTATGATCGCCGTAAGGATCACAGGCCAAATATTGGTCGTGGTTGTGATCGCCGTAAGGATCAAGGTTGGAGACCAAGTGTTGGTCGTGGTTGTGATCGCCGTAAGGATCATGAGTTGTTCTTGAGAAAGACCACTTTGGTGGTGTGTTTGTGATCCAGAGATGATCACAGTTGATAAGAGAGTCCGAGGGACTCGGTGCACAAGTTTGGTTGCATTGCTGGAATAATATATCATTATTTGCATTTAAAGAACCATGATAGAACAGAAGATGATTGCATAATGTTAACATGCTATCTCTGCATTGGATATTATTGGTAGTTTATTTTCAGCATAGTTTCATGATGCCATGCCATGCTTTGATTTATATGTTAAATTATGCCATGACTGAGATGATATGCTTTGCTATTGCCATGTTAGAAGCATGTTTTGATATGCCATGTTATTGCCATGTTAGTAGATGCTATGATGTGGTTCATGCTCAGTTGATCTATATCATGCCATGTTTAGTAATTGATATGAGATAGGGTGTTGCATGCGCTCGGTTCTTGCTTTGTCTGCAACTTGTTTGGATGCTATGTATTTGGTTGTCTTGCAAGTACATTCAATGTACTGACCTGGCGTGTCATGCCAGTTTTGTAGGTCATACCCGTATTGCTCGCTTGATCCGTCGTGCTAGGCCGTAATCTTGCCAGTCCTGTGAGTTGTGGAGCCCAGCCAGAGTTGTTATGCTGCCAAACCAAGACTTCCGCCGCCTTTTTAATAGACTTCCGCTGTCATTTAATAGCCTTAGGGCTATGCCAGATAATTGTATTCATCAATGATGTAATCTCATATACATGTATTTGATGAATATTTTTGTACCTGGAATGCTGTATTATGGACTTGTCGTGCGTCAGGTGTTATCCTGGGCTGACGTGCGAAGGCCCCCTGCTCCATGCGGATCGGGGTGCCACAGGGCATGGTATCAGAGCAGCCAGGCTGGCATAGGTTATCCTAGCATTAGATCACCGCTACCATTAACCAGTAATGGCCCTAAGGGATTTGACCCATCCCTGCATCCGGCATGGCCACTGTTAATCAACAGGTGGTGCAGTTGGGATGGACACGTCCTCACCCCGTTGTCCCCGCCTAGTTATCCGTGGTGCGAATAGCAACCATATCCTTTCTGGTCGGCCACACCGCTCACCCTTCGCCATTAAGGGAAAGGGGCCACACCATGCGGGCATGTCTCGCATAGCTGCCTATAAAAGCCCCCTTTTCACTCGTCGTATCGCTCCCCTCAGTCAACCATGTCCCTGCAGAGAAGCCTAGCTAGTAGCACTCCAGCCATGACTGGCACCTTCAAAGCTCCCAAGTTTCACAGCCGCACCGGTGCCGTCAACCACCCCAGCTTTCCACCCCTTCTTGCTGAGATGCTCACCAAAGCCTTTGGCTGTAAGGCTAGCCCCGATTACCTGGTGTTCCAATCAGCACCAATCCCTCACCTTCATCGCTTCGATGCAAGAGTGTGCATCAGCCTAGCAGCGGATGGCCAGCCGTTGGTTTTTCAGGGTAGAGCTATGCCTACCTCTGATTTAGCCATTCAGGCCGCTGCTGTGGAGGCTATGCTTCACCTCCGAACCAGATACCCGCATATGGCAGCAAGGCGTGATTTCTACTTCTACCCCATTGTGATAGAGGTAGGAATGCAGCCTTCTCCCGCTAGCCAAGGAGATGACCCCGCAATCGCTCGCCTGGTGCAGTATATTACCACCCAGGGGATGATGATTTCCCAGATGCTTGCCGAGTTTTGAACTCTAGACAATGATGCGGTGCGAGTCGTCAAGGAAGCTTACCGTGAGGCTCGTAAATTCGCATCTCAAGTCATTTGTCCAACGCCATCCGAACCAGTGCTGTCCTCTCAACCTGTGTTATGGCCTAGACCCAACATTGTCACCCTCGACAAGGCTCTGTTACATATCCACCAGCAGCATTTGCTCGGATCAATTTCAGCCACACCCCCAGCAGCCGAACACCAACCCATAGTAGTGTCGGATGATGAAGATGGAGATTGGCTCAGTCTTCGTCCTCCCGGAGAGCCCCAGCAAGGCAAATCCTCTGCATGACCTCAGTCAAGCAGTAAGATGATCAGTCTGTCGGTTCATCCTCGATATGAGGATAGAACTATGTATCCCTAGATGAGTTGCTTCGTTTAGCGCGTAGCGCATTCGTGTTCTTTTGTCTGCTGGTACTGTTGTAGTCTGTATGCTGTGTTCTATGTATGTTTTTGTGCTTTTGTTTTTGTGTTGTTTTTGCTTGTCTCTCTGTCAAGCAGAAATGTTTGACAGGGTTGACACTGTGTTGCTAACAAGATTTTAATTAGTAGATCACATACACTAAATTAACCCTGACTCGTCTCGAGTCTATAATAAAATGCACGCTGGTGTAGGTATATGTATACCAGGAGTACATATACCCACTAGCATTAAAACACCGTAGAATAATTTTGCCTGATGTGTTTTCCGTTGCATGTTTATTGCCTCTGTCTGTTTGCTAGTTTAGATTTTTCAGCATATTGCATGCATACCCGGTTCACCCACGAGTACATTCGGGCAGTACTTGGGAAAATGCAAAGTCACATATCCCTATCTATCTGTGCATACGCCGTGTGCCGGATTTCCAACTCTAGAAACCCCGCAGAGGCATTTCCGCTTGGAAATTCCTCGTCTCTAATTCTTTTTCTTGATTTCATTTCCGGAGAAACACTGCCAATTTTATTTCACTTGATCCAGTACATCTACCCCGATACAGGTTTCACCCTTGATTCTACCTCGACACCTACGTTCCGTGGAGGAATCCGCGATTTTTTTTCTTGGTGCCCCCAAGTCGTTTGAATCTAACCAAAGGGTTAAAAATTAACCCCGAGGTTTTTCTCCGGAGTTGTTATTCTTTCGTTTGTGCTGTAACCCTAGGAATCTCGCGGACGAGATTTCTTTTGAAGGGGGGAAGAGTTGTAACAGCCCCAAAATTGGGTTATCAATTTTTGTGCTGTTATTCTCTCCTGGCACTCATTTTCAAAATTTTCTCCTGAGTTTGCTGGATGACTCTGAGAAATTTTGTCATTTCCAACCTTTCAAAACCTTGCTCATGTCTTTTTCAGTGGGCAAGACCTCATTTTCATCAGCTCAAATCCTCTCAAACCCTAATTCCAAATTTTTGGAATTTGAATATGCCCTTGTGATTACAAAGGAGCCACCATTTTCCTTGTTCTGTTGATCCTCCCAATTGATCCCAGAGATCATCCTATCTTTCTTAACCTTGGATATGCAAAAATATTGCTAAGTCCAATGCAATATTTTTGAATTATGATTTATTCCTTTTCTTGCCTTTCCGAGGAATAAAATCCAAAGGCATATCTAGCCATCTCCTAAATTCATGAGAATTGGTGGAGTTGATGCTTATGCCTAATCCAAGCTCTGGCACGTATATTGGCCGTAATTAAATAAGGAAAATTGCCTTTTCCTATTTAATGCCAATATTGCATTTCTGCCAATTTCCAAAGGAACTACTATTTTTATAGCAGAGAAAATTCCCACATAAATTGTGGAGCTTGTCCTTCCTATATAATCACTAGTTCCATCCTAATATCATGATTCCACAGTTCAAAATTTGGCACATGATCCAATGCAAGTTTCTGCCTTCTCTGAAATTTTGCAAAGGAAGTGCTTTATTGCTAAGTCCAATTGAGCTGCAATTTGGCAGGGTGTTTAAAATTGTTAAAAAACCCATGGATACCAAAGATGTGCTCAATCCATTCACCCTAGCTCCCTGTGCAATTTTTCAAAGTTTCTGACCAGAACACAAGTTTGTGAAGGAAGTACCTTCATCGTGTTTCCAAATGGGATGAAACTTTTCCATCCTCTCAAGTATCTCAAATCATTATCATCCACCCAAATTCAGTTCATTTCATTGAACTATGTGAGCACAGGAGCAATTCTTGTTTTCTGTCCAAATTTTCAGTTTGTGAAGCAAGTGTATTTTATCTTGCTCCATTACGGCTGATAATTTTTCCAGGCCTTCTCCTACTCATATAACCTATCTCCACAAGATTGTGGCTCATTTCACTTGACCAATTACCCTAAGGATTTTTCTGAAGTTTTTGGACAGAAATGATAGCTGTGAAGGAAGTACCATTTTGGTGAGTCCATTTGGTATGAACTTTTTACAGCATCATGGTATGTTCAAATCATCAGGCTTTGCCAAGTTATAGCCCAATCCATCACTCATAGTGAGTGTTTCATCATGATTAAGTTTCTGGGTCAGTTTTGGTGGTTGTACAGCAACTATGGTAAATAGTTGTCCATTTTACCTCAAAACTCGCAGGACCGTAGTCCTTTCTACCCTAAGCCTCCCAGACAACCATTTTAGCATTTAACCTCTCTGGTTTTATCTCTAGGATGTTGCCAAGTTTGCAACAGCAAACTTGTGCAGCTTGGTTTACTCAGCTCAATTTGTCTCTGCCTGTTTCTTTACCATGGTAATACTCCACGCTGGAAGGACTACGTGGTAGACATGAATTTACATCAGTTAAAACCCCAGAGCGTGCCATGCCAGTGGTGACCACGCGTGTAACCAGCTAAAACGGTGGCCTAGCCACTATGGTCGTCGGCATCACTGCCCCGACCGTCTCTGGCCTTGCCATTAATGCCCAACAGTTCCCCCTCGATGTCGTCTTCCCTCTGAACCTCTGGCCCCCTCTGTTCTCTTCTCCGGCGAGCCGTGCCAAGGACCAAACAGTGAGCTACTGTAGCCATCATCACCTTCCTCGCTCATGTCCTCTTCTCCATTCGTCCGCGAGCTTTGCTCGATTTCGTGAGCCTCTGGCGCTCGTCCTCACCCTCCTCGTTGCCTTCCCGCCACTTCCCATGAGCTTTGGCCGCGTCTGCCGACACTACGCCCCTCGCCGGCACACGGACACATCGCCCGCCGCGTGCCACCTCCTCCCCTCCTTGCCCCGGCTATAAATAGCCCTCCCTCGAGCCTCTGGAGATCATCAGCAACCCTCCCCAACCACTCGCAGCTCTCCCCCTTGCCTCGGAGCCTCTGCATCCCCTCCCCATCTCCATGGCCGCTGCCTTGGCCTGCTCAAATTTGAGCAATGGCGAGCGGGCCTCTCCCTCTCTCCTCTACCAGCAGCCTCCCCGGAGCCCGTAGACCGTCCCCACTCCCTCCCCTTACCGCCGGAGTGCCCTGTGGCCATGCCCCTAGAGCCACTACCGCCGCCGTGGAGCTCTCTGCTTCCATGGCTGTCGTGGCTGTGGATCTCCCCAGCGCCCGTTTCTCATCAGGATGGACGCGGCGTCCCTCCCTGAGCCCGCCGTCGTCTTCGCCCTGGTCGGAGGTGGCCGGAGCCGGCCGGCCCGTCGCCGTTGACGCGTCTGGCCTCGCCTCTTCTGTGCCGCGTCCGGGAGAAGAAGGAGACGGCCAGGAGGAGGCGTTGACCTGGCCAGGCGGGCCCCGCGCCTTTCCCTGACCCCACCTGGTAGCGACTCTGGCGCCCGGCCCCGCCTCTGCCGTGTTGACCGGTCCTGCCAGCGTGGATAAGTGGCGGCGCCCCGCCGCGAAGCCGTTTTCCCCACGCGAAAGCGCCTTTCGGGAAAGTACGCTTTCATCTCAGAAAGCGCATTTTTCCTCTCCTTCGGCCGGGAATACGTTTCCCTCTCTGGAAAACGTATTTTTAGAAAAGACACGTTCTGTTTAAACTACCAGGAACCTGTTAGTAGAAGTATTTTTACAGACTAGTCCCTGAGCTTTAAACGTCCATATCTTTTTACCCACAACTCCAAATGAGGTGAATCCAAAGCCCACATCTTTGTTTCGTCGAGCCCGTTCCATTGATGTCATTTTCATAATATTTTCACACAGTGAAAATGACCATTTTACCCTTGCCCGTAAACAGCCCCCTCCGAGAGAGAACTGTTTCCGGCAAATCTTTCCGTGATCGTTTCGCACTTCTTCCCGGAGTATTTGCCGACCCCCAGGCAAGCCAACCTCTTATCATGAGCCCCGAACTTGCATGTTGACTTTGCTTGCACCTTGTGTGTGTGTGTAGTTGTAGTTGTTTTATGTCGTTTTCATCGGCAGTTATTTCTTTATGCCTATCTTGCATGCTTGTGTTTCATGATACCTTTGCCATGTTAATTAGAATGTTATTATTAATAATGCCATGCCACTACTCTACTTTATTTTCATGTCATCGTTATAAACTGTTATGAGGATTGTAATGCACCGTTGATATACTATTGTCGTGTCCTTTATGTTATAGTTGTGCACTTGAGGAGTTCAATATTTTGTTCGTGCATTTGTATGCGGCATGTTGCACTCATGTTAAATATGTTCATGATGATGGAGAAGGAACTAAAATGACTTAATAATAACAAACCTCCTCCGTCATCGATGGGATCGAGTCATAGTGCCGCCAAACCGAACTTTTTCAGTGCAGCCACATTTGCCTCATGGGAGGCCTTAATGCGAGCTATTGTCGTGACCTCTCGCCGGTGCCTCCCACTAGGGAAGGTTATGGGCGTCCTTACCCTGATCAGGTAAGCGGACATAACCTTGTGTGCTCGTTTTTGAGATTTTTGGTACCAGTCCCCGAGTGGGAGTGTCCCCGAGTGGGAGTTGACCACGACGGTGGTCGGGGTGTCTTTGGTAGACACGGGGCCACCTAGGACCAGCCCGTTGGGGATTGGGTCGGAGTGGCCGGGAGAGCGTCATGGCAGTAGGTTGGTTTCATCGGAATGCCGTTGGTCCACCCGATTGGGATGACGAGGCCATGGGTTCCATGGTGTGGGTACAGTGTGCTACCTCTGCAGAGTGTATTCAATCTATTGATAGCCGCGTCCTCGGTCATGGGCATAAGTTCGTAGTAGGTCCCACTATCAGGTCTTGGTCGAAATGGAGGACAAATAATTAAGTTGGTAAATAAATATGTGATAACAAGAATATGGTAACTTGAACTATGAGATAGTCATGAGGAGTCACGATGATATTTTGATGATGAGATAAGTGGTTGTGATCGCCGTAAGGATCACGGGCCAAATATTGGTCATGGTTGTGATCGCCGTAAGGATCACGGTTGGAGACCAAGTGTTGGTCGTGGTTGTGATCGCCGTAAGGATCACGAGTTGTTCTTGAGAAACACCACTTTGGTGGTGTGTTTGTGATCCAGAGATGATCACAGTTGGTGTGTTTGTGATCCAGAGATGATCATTATTTGCATTTAAAGAACCATGATAGAACAGAAGATGATTGCATAATGTTAACATGCTATGTCTGCATTGGATATTATTGGTAGTTTATTTTCAGCATAGTTTCATGATGCCATGCCATGCTTTGATTTATATGTTAAATTATGCCATGACTGGGATGATATGCTTTGCTATTGCCATGTTAGAAGCATGTTTTGATTTGCCATGTTATTGCCATGTTAGTAGATGCTATGATGTGGTTCAAGCTCAGTTGATCTATATCATGGCATGTTTAGTAATTGATATGAGATAGGGTGTTGCATGCGCTCGGTTCTTGCTTTGTCCGCAACTTGTTTGGATGCTATGTATTTGGTTGTCTTGCAAGTACATGCAATGTACTGACCTGGCGTGTCATGCCAGTTTTGTAGGTCGTACCCGTATTGCTCGCTTGATCCGTCGTGCTAGGCCGTAATCTTGCCAGTCCTGTGAGTTGTGGAGCCCAGCCAGAGTTGTTATGCTGCCAAACCAAGACTTCCGCCACCTTTTTAATAGACTTCCGCTGTCATTAATAGCTTTGGGCTATGCCAGATAATTGTATTCATCAATGATGTAATCTCATATACATGTATTTGATGAATATTTTTGTACCTGGAATGCTGTATTATGGACCTGCCGTGCGTCAGGTGTTATCCTGGGCTAACGTGCGAAGGCCCCCTGCTCCATGCGGATCGGGGTGCCACAATCTCCTTGCGGATGGAACCCCCATAGGAGATAAACCTAGACTAGAGTCTTGCGTGGTTAGTCAGGTCGTGGCCGACACCCTCGCCAGGCTTTCACTTGATGTTTTCCGAGATACATGACATGTACATGGCGGTAAGTGGCGAGAGCGTGTGTGAAGAAGTACACCCCTGCAGGGTTATCATGATCTATTCGAATAGCTGTGTCCTCGGTTATGGACTTCTTGGGTGCTTACGTGGTACATAGACAACTTGAAGTGGATACTCTAAAATGCTCAAGACAAGTGTGAGTGCTATGGAAGGCCTTCCTGTAGGGAGACGGGAATGAATCCATAGTAGTGTATTGATGTGGTGGTTAGTGGACTCGTGTGCGCTTTCTCACCTCAAAGAAGTTACTTGTAGTCGTAGAACAGGATAGCCACTGAGTCAAAGCTGGCTTGCTGCAACTAAACCCCACATTGCCTTCTTGATACTAATGCATGCATGATAGGATCTGATGTAAGTCTTGTTGGGTACCTTTGTACTCACGTTTCCTTAATTAATGTTTTGTAGATGAGAAATATGTCTCACTAGTAGTTCCGCTTGGACTTCGACGAGTAGCTTGTTACCTCAGCTACGATCTTGTACCCTTGGGAGGGTCTTGTAGATAGTCTGGCTTCTCAGCCTTTTTCTTTTGTAGTTGTCTGTACCCAGACATGTAATGCTTCCGTTGCTTGTATGCTCTGAATGATGGGTCATGAGACCCCTGTTTGTATTAAATGCTATGTGGCTCTTCTGGGCCTTTATCTATATGAGTTGTTGAGTTATGTTGTGATGCCATGTTGTACATCACATACTTGCATGTTATGTGTACGTGTAATGTGTATTGCTATGTGTGGGATCCGACAACCTAGTTGTTTATCCTTGGTAGCCGCTCTTACCGGGAAATGTCTCCTAGTGCTTCCACTAAGCCATGGTAGTCTGCTACAGCCCGGATTACCGGAGTCCTGTTAGCCCAGTTGCTACTGCTCCGGAACACTTAGGCTGGCCGGCATGTGTCCTTCTTCATTCTTGTGTCTGTCCCTTCGGGGAAATGTCACGCGGGGTCTACCGGAGTCCTGTTAGCCCAGCTGCTACAGCTCGGATTCACCCGCTGATGACCGACATGTTCGTTGCTGGGTCATGTATGCCTGTCCCAGTAAGTTAGTGCCACTTTGGGTTTACGACTAGTCATGTCGGCCCGGGTTCTTTGTCATATGGATGCTAGCGACACTATCATATACGTGAGCCAAAAGGCGCAATCGGTCCCGAGCCAGGTAAGGTGGCACCCGTGGGAATACCGTGCGTGAGGCCGCAAAGTGATATGATGTGTTACATGCTAGATCGGTGTGACTTAGGATCGGGCTCCTGACAGCCCATCACCTTTTCCAACTTTTTCCGTGGCAGCGGCTTCTCGGCAGGCAGCGCACGTGGCAACTTCCTCGCTGGGGGCCTCAACCTTGTCCTTCTTGCCGGTACTAGGTGTGCCCAATCCTTCCATAGTCATTTCTGCCTTATCTCTCAGCTTCTTATTGCGCTTCTTGCCCTTTCTCTGACTGGTCGATTCATCCTCATCCTCAGAATCAACATTGATGCAATCCTCCTCTCCGGGAAACTTCCTTCCTTCCTCCATCCGAGCACACTTCTACCAGTGTGTATAGCTCTTTCACAGTCTTGGGCAACCGCACTTTCATCTTAGAACAAATGCGGCGGCTGCGCACGTTGGACTGGAAGGCTGCTATAACGGCTGCTGGATGAATATTTGGAATATTTCTATGAACTTTACTGAATCTCTGTAAATACTTACGGAGGGTTTCTCCTTCCTTCTGCTAGAGAAGCTGCAGATCGCTGGGCCTGCCGGGCTCTTGGTGGCCACCGGTGAAGGCACCGATGAACTCGTGGCACAGGTCTGCCCATGACGAAATGGAGTCCAATGGCAGGTGCATCAGCCAAGACCTCACATTGGACTTTAGGGCCAAAGGGTAGTAGTTGGCGAACACCTTCTCGTCTCTTCCCCCGGTAGCCTAAACAGCGATGGTGTAGATGCTCAGGAATTCTGCCAGGTACAGCCTCCCGTCGTACTTCTCAGGTATCTCTGGCTTGAACGTGCGAACGGACGGCCAACGGACTTGCCGCAGCTCCCGTGTAATGGCGGGGCAGTCGACCTCGAAGGGTAGGCACCCGCCAACACCGAGCGTAGGTTCGTCGAGGTTGAGGCCGCTGCACCCGTCGGTCTGGCGGAGGTCGTCGGGGCGCCGATCCATGACGACGCGCGCGTCTCCCCGCCACCTATCCTTTGGGGCTCGACGTTGGCCTGGACGTGCTCGACGTTCAGAAGAGGCAATCGAGACGTTGTTGGGGTCTTGATTCTGCTGCGGCCGCATCTGCTACTATGGTGGGGACTGGACCATGGGGACAGCCCCCTCCGTTCGACCGGCAGTGTAGGCGGTTGTTGTCGCTTGGGGAGGTCGTGGCAGGCCAGCTCGTCGCGAGCCCCAGGCCTCCGTGAAACCGAGCAGGCTCTGGATAGTGGCACGCCATTCATCCATCTGCTCGGCCGCCGGCGGAAACCTCAGTAGTAGCTGAGCTCGCGCCATGGCCTCCGTAGCTGTGCTTGGCATAGATGTTGATGACGTCGACCGCACCGTCGCCTGGCTCCTGATGGTGCCAGCGGCGGCGACAGTGTTAGTGCCGCATCCATGCAGCTATGGGATGACCACTTGGGCAGCGGGGTCACGCGGCGATGGTGCTCGAGGGTCAGTGGCTCCGTCGAGCGCGCAGTTTGGTCGGCTCGTCCCGGAGGAGGCACATGCGCCGTGACCGCCCCCGTAGCTGTTGGGGAACGTAGTATTTCAAAAAAAAATCCTACGATCACGCAAGATCTATCTAGGAGAAGCATAGCAACGAGCGGGGAGAGTGTGTCCACGTACCCTCGTAGACCGAAAGCGGAAGCGTTTAGTAACGCGGTTGATGTAGTCGAACGTCTTCGCGATCCAACCAATCAAGTACGGAACGCATGGCACCTCCGCGATCTGCACACGTTCAGCTCGGTGAAGTCCCTCGTACTCTTGATCCAGCTGAGGCCAAGGGTGAGTTTCGTCAGCACAACGGCGTGTTGACGGTGATGATGAAGTTACCGACGCAGGGCTTCGCCTAAGCACTATAACAATATGACCGAGGTGTAAAACCGTGGAGGGGGGTACTGCACATGGCTAAAGATCAACTTGTGTGTCTATGGGGTACCCCCCTCCCCCGTATATAAAGGAGGGGAGGAGGAGGTCGGCCGGCCACAAGGGGCGCGCCCAAGGGGGGATCCTACTCCAAGTAGGAATAGGTTCCCCCCTTTCCTAGTCCAACTAGGAGAAGAAGCAAGGAGAGGGAGAGGGAAAGAGGGGCCGCGCCCCCTCCCCTTGTCCTATTCGGACTCCCCTTGGGGGGCCGCCACCTCTTGGCTGCGGACCTCTCTCTCCCCTAAGGCCCACTAAGGCCCATAACTTCCCGGGAGGGGGGGGGGTTCCGGTAACCCTCGGGCACTCCGGTTTTATCCGAAACTATCTGGAACACTTCCAGTGTCAAAATAACATGGTCCAATATATCAATCTTCATCTCTCGCCAATTTCGAGACTCCTCGTCAGGTCTGTGATCACATCCGGGACTCCGAACAACCTTCGGTACATCAAAACACATAACTCATAATACAAATCGTCATCGAACGTTAAGCGTGCGGACCCTACGGGTTCGAGAACTATGTAGACATGACCGAGACACATCTCCGGTCAATAACCAATAGCGGAACCTGGATGCTCATATTGGCTCCTACATATTCTACGAAGATCTTTATCGGTCAAACCGCATAACAACATACGCTGTTCCCTTTGTCATCGGTATGTTACTTGCCCGAGATTCGATCGACGGTATCATCATACCTAGTTCAATCTCGTTACCAGCAAGTCTCTTTACTCGTTCCATAATGCATCATCCCGCAACTAACTCATTAGTCACATTGCTTGCAAGGATTATAGTGATGTGCATTACCGAGAGGGCCCAGAGATACCTCTCCCAAAATCAGAGTGCCAAATCCTAATCTTGATCTATGCCAACTCAACAAACACCAATGGAGAGACCTGTAGAGCATCTTTATAATCATCCAGATACGTTGTGATGTTTGATAGCACACTAAATGTTCCTCCGGTGCCTGTTATTCAGAAGGATTTTTTGAATCTGATTGAGCAATTTGCTGCTGGCTCGCTAAGCCTGGAGGGTATTAATGGCTCCCTGATAACTCTTATACCTAAAATGATTGCTCCTGAGGGTCCAGGGGATTTCAGGCCTATCTCCTTGACCAACACATGTCTCAAGTTCTTAACTAAGTTGCTTGCTAATAGGCTGCAGTTAGTGATTCTTAAATGTATCAACAAAAACCAGTATGGGTTTCTAAAATCAAGGTCCATTCAAGACTGTCTGGCATGGGACTTTGAGTACATTCATCAGTGCAAGCAATCTCGGAGACCTATACTGATTTTGAAGCTGGATTTTGCCAAGGCTTTTGACACGATCGAGCATGAAGCAATATTGTTAATCCTGCAGCAGAAGGGCTTTGATGTCAAATGGCTAGCTTGGGTTAAGGAAATCTTATCTTCTGGTTCTTCTTCGGTTTTGTTAAATGGAGTGCCAGGCAAACAATTTCAGTGCAAGTGCGGTGTTAGGCAAGGGGACCCTTTATCTCCTCTGCTCTTTGTAATTGCTGCCGATCTTCTGCAATCAGTTGTCAACAGAATGCTGGTTGATGGAGTCCTCACCCTGCCAATTCCCTCCCATGATCCACATTTTCCAATCATCCAATGTGCTAATGATACTGTATTAATTGTACCTGCAGTGGACTCCCAGCTCATTGCTCTCAAGGAAATGTTGGATGTTTTCTATGCCTCAACTGGCCTCAAAGTGAATTTCTAGAAATCCACAATGGTGCCCCTTAACATTGACAATGAGGAGGCCATTAGGCTTGCGGCTGTGTTTGGATGCTCTTTGGGGACGCTTCCTTTCACTTACCTAGGTCTCCCCATGGGAACTACTAAGCCAAGGATTATTGATCTTTTGCCTTTGGTTGATAGGATGGAAAAAGGCTTACTGCTAGCTCTGCCATGCTGAATCAAGGCTCCCGGCTTCAGTTGCTGACCTCTGTGTTGTCCTCTATGCCCATTTATTTCCTTTGTTCATTGGACATTCCAATTGGCATTATTAAGCAACTAGAACGAATTCAACGACAATGCCTCTGGCATGGCAATTCAGACACACCCAAACAGTCACGTGTAGCATGGGAGTTGGTTTGTAGGCCCAAGGATAAAGGTGGTCTTGGCATAATTAACTTGCACCTTCAGAACCAAGGCTTACTCATTAAGCATCTTCATAAGTTTTTCAATAAGGAAGACATCCCTTGGGTCTCTCTTATCTGGAACTCTTATTATGATGGTGTTGTACCCTAGGCCACGGTGTTGTGTGGCTCTTTCTGGTGGAAGGACGTTTTCAAGCTGGCTGATTCTTACAGAGCAATCTCTACAGCCACTGTGAATCAGGGAGATTCTATTTTGTTATGGTCTAACAGTTGGATACTACACAATTCAAACAGACCACTTCGGGACCGGCTGCCTCACTTATTCTCCCTTGTCAAGGATGACAAGATCTCTGCCATTGATTTCCTGGATTCTGAGGATGTGACATCAATGTTTCATTTGCCAATCTCGAGCGCAGCAGCTTCAGAACTTGATCACCTCCTTCTTTGGGTCACTATGTTGCAAAGAGATGCTACTGCTCCTGATGTGTGGTCTTGGCCTTCAAAGACTGGTTACTCTGCTAAGAGCTTTTACACCATAATGCACACACACCTTCCGACAATTACGCCTTGTGTTTGGCTTTGGATAAGTTCATGCACGATGAAAATCAAGGTTTTTGGTTGGTTGCTCTTTTTTGATCGCCTAAACACTCGAGACCTCCTTCTCAGGAGACATTGGAGGACTGATCAAGAGGATAATCTTTGTGTACTTTGTCCTGCCCGTCTGCATGAGGATAGGTTTCATCTCTTCTTCAACTGCAATTTCAGTCAACGGGTCTGGTCTTATCTCCAGATTGATTGGTTGGGCGGACAGGATGTGACCTCCTGCCTTTTGCACGCCAAGAAGAATTTTCAGCAACCATTCTTCTTTGAGGTTATGCTCACTGCGGCCTGGTGCATTTGGACTACTAGGAATGGGAAGATCTTTAGATCAGAGAGGGCCTCGTTTGGCGTGTGGAGGGGTAAATTTGTACATGATATCAACTTGTTGTACCATAGAGTGAGGGAGAGTGCTAAACCCGCTTTGTTAGCTTGGGTTAATAATCTTCCTTAGATTGTTGTATTTTGTAGCATAGGTAAGTAGGTAAGTTTCTTTTCTGCCTTTCTAGTTTGTATATAGGTGGACCTCTATTCTTTTAATATTAAATAAAAGACTGTGGAGCTTTTGCTTCACAGTACATAGTCAAAAAAAGTGTTCCTCCGGTATTTGGGAGTTGCATAATCTCATAGTCATAGGAACATGTATAATTCATGAAGAAAGCAATAGCAATAAACTAAACGATCATAGTGCTAAGCTAACGGATGGGTCTTGTCCATCATATCATTCTCTGATGATGTGATCCCGTTCATCAAATGAAAACACATGTCTATGGCTACGAAACTTAACCATCTTTGATTAACGAGCTAGTCTAGTAGAGGCATACCAGGGACACTCTGTTTCTCTATGTATTCACACATGTATCAAGTTTCCGGTTAATACAATTCTAGCATGAATAATAAACATTTATCATGATATAAGGAAATATAAATAACAACTTTATTATTGCCTCTAGGGCATATTTCCTTCAGTAGCAGGGGCGGCCGGAGGACGATGGCTCACCCCGAGCGGAGCAACCCCCTCGCCCGCACCCTGCGGAGCGTGACCGTCGAGGTGCTGATCACGCTGTCCTCCTCTGAAATCTCCAGCCCCCATGTCGACCGTGGGGGGAGCGGTGAGGGCGTCAGCTGCTCCAGTCACTCCCCCAGCAGCGTTCACATCCTCGCCTGCCTCCACAGCCTCTGAGGCGCTAGAGGTCGCGGGCAGCGGAGCATTCGAGGTGGACGGATGGGCCGAAGGGCCAGACTTCTTCTTAGGCGGCATGGTCGATGGCGTCGTCGAAGATGAAGATGGCGATGAAGATGACGCGCTGCACATGCTTTCAGGTTCGCGCAAACAATCCCCCTACCTGGCGCGCCAAAGATGTCGCGGGATATCCGCGGCCACCTATGGGACCAGGTGGTCCCTTGCTGGTTCGGCGGGGGGACGTCTTGTTGCACAAAGAGCAGATCAGCGCACGCCAGCACGACATAGAGCACACAAGCAATTTACCCAGGTTCGGGCCGCCGCGAGG
Organism: Triticum aestivum; assembly: GCF_018294505.1. Lineage (NCBI taxonomy): Eukaryota > Viridiplantae > Streptophyta > Magnoliopsida > Poales > Poaceae > Triticum > Triticum aestivum. The sequence continues at coordinate 152,906,335 of NC_057796.1, forward strand.
CGTAAGAACCTACTCCTGCTTTGGTGGATTGATGGTGGAGTGAGCGTGGTGATGCGTAGTACACTTGCCCGGCAGGGTTCGCCCAGGGGCTGCAGCAACTACGCGCGTACGGTGGCTTGGGTTCATCAACTTTCTAACCCCTCCTATGAGTGCCATGGACCTCCTTTTATAGATTAAGGGATCACCACAGTGGCAAAGTGGTCATTATCCACTGATATGATGGCAAACAGTGCTATCGTACCTAACTCTGTGGGCTGACAGGGTGCATTAAATGCGTCTCTTAGTGTCACATCACTGGTTGCCTGGCAAGGCCTGTCGGGCTGTCTTGCCAGCTCCGCGCCTGTCCCCTTGACACATCGCAGGACGGGTGTCATCCATGGGTTTCTTCTGTAGGAAATGGCTGCCATGTGGCCAATGGCTGCCACTGAATCACCTTGCGGCTTGACACCACACTGATTGACGACGTGAGTCGTGTTTGAGTGGTTGGCGGGGTGGTTTAACCCCCGTGAGCCCCGGCAGGCTCTGTTGGGGAGTCTTGGTTGCTTGCTTCTGGTGGTGGCCTCGCCCCTTGTTGGGCTCGCGTGCCTGGCAAGGGAGGCCCTTCTCTTGCCGATATCTTGCTCCTCTGGTTTGATCTTGGTCTCTCTGGGCTGCATGTTGGTTCTTCAAATCTCTTGGGTCTTTAATCCCTGACTCAAGCTGGTGCTTCACCTTGATCTCGTGCCTGTGCACTGTTGGGCAACAGACCCAGGGTTTGTTGCACCGACAAGAACCCATCTAATAAGTCTAGGTTTAGCATCTTTCTTTTCTATAAGATATTTAATGGCAGCATGATCAGTGTGAACAGTTACTTTGGAATCAACAATATAAGATATGAACTTATCACAAACAAAAAAAATGCTAAAAATTCTTTTTCAGTAGTAGCATAATTTCTTTGGGCACTACCTAGAGTTGTTACTAGCATAATGAATAACATTCAATTTCTTATCAACTCTTTGCCCTAGAATAGCACCAACAACATAATCACTAGCATGGCACATAATTTCAAAGGGTAAATTCCAATCAGGTGGCTGAACAATAGGTGCGGAAATCAAGGCTTTCTTAAGTATTTCAAATGCTTCTACACAATCATCATGAAAAACGAAAGGAGCATCTTTTTGCAAGCGATTAGTGAGAGGCCTAGAAATTTTAGAGAAGTACTTAATAAACCTCCTATAGAAACCAGCATTACCAAGGAAACTTCTTATACCTTTGATATCTTTAGGACACGACATCTTTTCAATAGCATCTACTTTAACGTTATCAACTTCAGAATTTTTGTGCCCCAAGACAATACCTTCATTAGCCATAAAGTGGCACTTCTCCCAATTCAAGACAAGATTAGTTTCTTCACATCTCTCCAAAACTCGATTAAGGTTGCTTAAGCAACCATCAAAAGAAGTTCCGTAAACGGAGAAGTCATCCATGAAAACCTCACCAATCTTTTCACAAAAATCGAAGAATATAGTAGTCATACATATTTGAAAGGTAGCAGGTGCATTGCATAAACCAAAAGGCATACGTCTATAAGCAAAGGTACCGAAAGGGCCAGTAAAGGTGGTCTTTTCCTGGTCATCTTTCGACACAGGTATTTGAGAGAAACCAGAATAACCATCTAGTAAGCAAAAATGTGTATGTTTGGATAGTCTTTCTAGCATTTGATCAATAAAAGGTAGAGGGTAATGATCTTTTCTAGTAGCTTTATTCAATTTGCGAAAATCAATTACCATTCTATAACGTGTAACAATTCTTTGTGGAATCAATTCATTCTTATTATTAGGAACAACAGTAATACCTCCCTTCTTAGCGACAAAATGAACGGGACTTACCCATCTACTATCAGCAATAGGATAAATTATACCTGCCTCCAGAAGCTTTAGTATTTCATTTCTTACCACTTCATCTTAGGATTTAACCATCTGGTGATCACCAACTGGTTTAGCATCATGCTCCAAATTAATTTTGTGCTGACGTAGAGTGGGACTAGTGCCCTTAAGATCATCAAGAGTATATCCAATAGCATCACGATGCTTCTTCAGAGTTTTCAAAAATTTCTTTTCTTCATGCTCTGAAAGGTTACACTAATAATAATAGGATATATCTTCTTTTCATCAAGATAAGCATATTTCAAAGTATCAGGTAATTGTTTAAGCTCAAACACAGTATAACCCTTGGGTGGAGGAGAATCCCCAAGGATTTCAACATGCAAATTGTGTTTCAAAATAAGCCCTTGATTAAAGATTTTTTCATCTATTCCCCTTCTTTCATTCATAAACATAGCATTTTCATGGTCTAGCAAATATTGTTCTAAAGGACCAGTAGGAGGCACGACAATAGAAGCAAGACCAATAATTTCATCCTTACTAGGCAATTCTTTATCATGGGGTTGTCTACGAAATTTAGAGAAATTAAAATCATGAGACATATCCCTTAAACCAATAGTAACAATATCATTCTCATAGTATATCTTAGCATTAATAGTATTCAAGAAAGGTCTACCAAACATAATGGGACAAAAATCATCTTGTGGGGAACCAAGAACAAGAAAATCAGTAGGGCATTTAATTTTTCCACACAAGATTTCAACATCTCTAACAATCCCAATTGGCGATATAGTATCTCTATTAGTGTGACGCCCCAAGACCGGTGCTCTAGATGCCTTTCCATGGATTCCAAGATTCGTCGTGTGAGTTGTTGGTTTGTTGCATTCTTCATTGCATCTTTTGCATTGCATCATGCCATCATGCAACCCCTTTTTGAAACTCAGCTAAATAAATTGCATAGATCGTTGATCTATTTAAATCGAGGGAATTCACATGGTGATTTCTCTTTATAACATATCCTCCCAATATTTTAGGGAGCTAATAAATATTCCAATAACTTGGGATTTACCACAACGCACTTCCATGTTAAATCCCTTGGCCTTTTACTTCTTTGAGTTTTGACTCTCTAACCTTGCGAATAATTCTTTTACCACTTATCGAGGCTCTTCCTAAATGTTCAACATTTTTGGACACTTCCGAATCCTACTCCTTGTTCAAACCATTTGAATAAAATTCAAATGACTTTGAATTTAATTCTTGCAATCTTGCCCACTCCATTTTTCTTGGAACAAGCACATTTTGTGAGTCCACGAAATTTATCCCCATGCCCAAATCCTGTCTCGACCCTTCCTTTCTTTTTGTTTCCTTTGTTGTCTTTTGTCCTGGGCAATAGAGAGAAGAGAGTGCACAGCCCAGCAGGCCATGAGGCCCAACCAGCGGCCCAGCTAACCCTCCTAGGCCCATCCTCCCTCTCCTCTTAACCCTAGCCCCGGTCTCCTCTCGCTCTCTCCTCATGATCCCTCCAGCGTCGCCACCCACACACGCATTTGCCCGCTCGTGTTCGAGCGCTCGGGAGAGGAGCTCCTAGGCGCCTCAGCCACCGGGCGCTTGACCCCAACATCCCGCCGTCTTCGACCCGAGGAGCACGACGCCCCTCCGTGCAACCCCTGATCCTCTGCTACTCCTCCTTCCACGCCCTGCTGCAGCTGCTCTTCCCGCGTGCTGCCGGACCTGACCGTTGCCAGCACCATCGCCTCTGCTGCGCCTCCCTCGGCTTCTTCTGCTGTAGTGCGTCGCCACCGCGAGGCTTCCCCGCCGTCGGCCTCGCTCTGCCTCTCTTGCTTTCCCGCGCCGCACGCGCGTCGACCCCCGCTGCCTTCCTCGCTGAGCCCCGTAGCGTCGCCCTTCTCCCGCAACTGCGCCCTACAGCTCTTCTCCTCCTCCCGCTGCTGGGCGCCTCCTCTGCCCAACGACACCTTGTGTGACTCACCATGGATGTCGTTGCGCCTCTGCCTCGTCTCTGTACTCCCGCGGCTCTACTAGCTCCGTCACCGCCCCTGCTGGCCTCGCTCAGGCAGGCCGCCGCTACCTCCCCTACACCATCACCATGGCCCCGTGTGCATGCTGCTGTTTCCTTGCCCCATGCATCCACCACTTCTTCAAGCACAACATCCGCAAGCCCTGCTGCCTTGGGTTGCAGCCGGTTCGTTTCTCCTGTTGGATACCGACGCCCGAACGACTACAAGGTGTTGCGCCAAGTACCACCACCATGGACCATGAAGGGCTTGGAGTCACCAATTACCTCTCCGAACGAAGGTGAATGACTACCATCGCCGTGGACCCGACAAGTACCCCGGCAACGTGTACCTCTACCGTCGACCCCGTGGACGTCATGTTCCTCGCCGTGACCCCGAACATCTATGGAATGTGTACGACTACGAAACGTGTACCACTACTTCCACTACCGTCGTGAGAACGACTACTTCCACTACGACCCATGAACGTCTACTTCCCTCGATGTTTTTGAACCGCCTCGAAACGCACGCTTCAAAGGTATACCGCTGGGATGATCGCCCATGAACGAATGCATGTTGTATGAGATGCTCGTGTTTGCACTGTGTCCGATTTGAGACTTGCATGTTCCTCCTAGTTTGCCATGCCGTCGACCTGTGGGAACCCGGTAACCGGGATCGCCTCACCATCTTTTGCATGCTCCGTTCATCCACACTGTCTTTTGCACCGACATCTTGATGAGTTGTCAGATCATCTGAATGTTGCCGTGGCACCATTTTCGTTGTCTTTGCCGTGGCACCCCTTTCGTTCCGCCATGTTGACCAAATGCTTTATAACATGCTCATGTCAACGTTCTCATAAAAATGCATAAACTTGTATATGTCATCTGCATCATGATAACAACATTTAAAATGTTTAAAATTGATGCTTGCATTAAATTGCTAAATGACATGTGGGGATTTACCATAATTGTTGTTTATTGTTCCGGCCTCTTTTAACTTGCCTAAATAGTTAGTTTATTTATGCTTCACCCTCTTGCCATGTTTAATAACATTTAATATTGTTGGGTACATAAACGAGAGCGAACTAAATAACTTGAATGTGGTGTTTTGTAATATGCAACTCGTTGCATATTGAGCTCCACTTAATTTGTAGTGTTGTTTGTTGCACTTTGTCATGCCATGCCTCATTAAACCGGACATGCATCATACTTGATTGTGCATCATGCCATGTTGATGTGATGGTTGTTTACCATGTTGTTTGCTTCTTTCCGGTTTGCTTCTCTCGTTAGCTTCGGTTTCGTTCCGGAGTTGTGAGAATTCGTTCGACTACGTCCATTTGTCTTCTTCATGGACTCGTTCTTCTTCCTAGCGGGATTTCAGGCAAGATGACCGTCAACTTGGATCTCACTACTATCATTGCTATGCTAGTTTGTCTCGATGCTATCGCTATGTCGCGCTACCTACCACTTGTTATCAAGCCTCCCAAATTGCCATGATAGCCTCTAACCTTTTTCACCCTTCCTAGCAAACCGTTGTTTGGCTATGTTACCGCTTTGCTCAGCCCCTCTTATGGCGTTGCTAGTTGCAGGTTGTTCCATGTTGGGACATGGATTTCATGGATACCATGGGATATCACAATATATCTTATTTAATTAATGCGTCTATACACTTGGTAAAGGGTGGAAGGCTCAGCCTTATGCCTGGTGTTTTGTTCCACTCTTGCCGCCCTAGTTTCCGTCATACCGGTGTTATGTTCCTTGATTTTGCGTCCCTAACACGATGAGGGGTATGGGACCCTCTTGACAGTTCGCCTTGAATAAAACTCTCCCAGCAAGGCCCATCATTGGTTTTCCATTTGCCTAACCACCACCTATACTTTTCCCCAGGGAGTCGCCATCCCGAGGGTCATCTTTATTTTAGCCCCCCCGGGCCAGTGCTCCTCTGAGTGTTGGTCCGAACCGAGCAGCCTGTGGGGCCACCTCGGGGAAACTCGAGGGCTGGTTTTACTCGTAGCTTGACTCATCTGGTGTGCCTTGAGAACGAGATATGTGCAGCTCCTATCGGGATTTGTCGGCACATTCGGGCGGTCTTGCTGGTTTTGTTTTACCATTGTCGAAATGTCTTGTGCACCGGGACCCCGAGTCTGATCGGATGTCCCACGATGGACGACTGTCTTCGCGGATCGTGAGCTTGTCATGGGCTAAGTTGGGACACCCCTGTAGGGTTTAAACTTTCGAAAGTCGTGCCCACGGTTATGTGGCAGATGGGAATTTGTTAATATCCGGTTGTAGTGGACCTGAAGTAAACTCGATCAAAATACATTAACCGCGTTGCGTAACCGTGATTGTCTCTTTTCGGGGAAGCTCGAGAGGAGAACACGGTTGGGTTATGTTTGAACGTAAGTAGTTTTAGGATCACTTCTTGGTCATTTCTAGTTTATGACCGTTTGCGTAGTTTCTCATCTTACTCTTGTATTCGTAAGTTAGCCACCATACATGCTTAGTCGCTGTTACAACCTCACCACTTTACCCCTTCCTTACCCATTAAGCTTTGCTAGTCTTGATACCCATGGTAATGTGATTGCTGAGTCCTCATGGCTCACAGTTTACTACAACAACAGTTGCAGGTGCCGATGATATCAGTGCAGGTGATGCTACCGAACTCAAGTGGGAGTTCGACGAGGACCTTGGTCGTTACTATGTTTCATTTCCTGATGATCAGTAGTGGAGCCCAGTTGGGACGATCGGTGATGTAGCATTTGGGGTTATCTCCTTTTCATTTGGTTTTGTCCGTATTCGGACTATGTGTGTACTCTGAATGATGTATGAATTATTTGTTCATTGTGTGAAGTGGCGATTGTAAGCCAACTCTCTTTATCCCTTTCTTGTTCATTACATGGGATTGTGTGAAGATGACCCTTCTTGCGACAAAACCACAATGCGGGTATGCCTCTAAGTCATGCCTCGACACGTGGGAGATATAACCGCATCGTGGGTGTTACAATTAGCAAGCTTAATAGTAACATCAATATCATCTATCTCAGCAGGTGCAATATCATTCATAATTTCTTCGTACAAGGTATAAGGAATTGCACTCAGACTAGCACCCACATCACATAAGCCATGATAACAATGATCTCCAATTTTAATAGAAACAACAGGCATGCCAACAACATGTCTATGTTTATCTTTAGTATCATGTTTAGCAATTCTAGCGGCTTCCCCACAGAAATAAATAAAATGCCCATCAATATTATCGACCAAGAAATCTTTAACCATAGCAATACTAGGTTGAACTTTAATTTGCTCAGAGGGTGTAGGTGTTCTATTATAACTCTTACGAACCACAGTTGATGCTTTAGCATGATCCTTTATTCTAACAGGAAAGGTGGTTTCTCAATATAAGCAGTAGGAACAATAGGATCAACATTATAAGTATTAATTTGTTCTTCAACTTTAATAGGTCCTACTACTTTCACTTCAATGGGAGGATGATATTTAAACCACTTCTCCTTAGGGAGATCAACATGAGTAGCAAATGATTCACAGAAAGAAGCTACTATTTTCAGAGTCAAGTCCATATTTAGTGCTAACAACACAAAAAGCATCGATATCCATAAAAGATTTAACCCAATCAAACTTAAGGTTATACCTGACTCCTTACCTTCACCGAGTTCCTAATCTTTAGAGTTGTGTTTAATTCTTTCCAATAAATCCCATTTGAATTCAATATCCTTCTTCATAAAAGAACCAGTACAAAAAGTATCGAGCATGGATCGATCATTATGAGAAAGCCCAGCATAAAAATTCTGAATAATACTTTCTCTTGAGATCTCATGATTGGGGCATGAATATAACACTGAATTAAGCCTCCCCCAAGCTTGAGAGATACTTTCTCCTTCACGATGCCAAAAATTATATATATAATTCCGATCATGATGAACCAGATGCATAGGATAAAACTTCTAATGAAATTCCAATTTCAATCGGTTGTAGTTCAAAGATCCAATATCATCACATACCCTATACCATGTCAATGCATTTCCCTTCGAATATAAAGGGAAGTGTCGGGACCCCGATTCCAAGTCACACCGATCTAGCCTGTAACACCTCATATCACTTTGCGGCCTCACGCACGGTACTCCCACGGGTGTCGCCTTACCATGGCCCGGGACCGTTTGCGCCTTTTGGCTCACGTATATGACAATGTCGCTAGCATCCATATGACAGAGAACCCGGGCCGACATGGCTAGTCGTGAACCCAAAGCGGCACTAACGTATGGGGACAGGCATACATGAATCAACATCGAACGTGTCGGTCAACAGCGTGCGAATCTGGGCTGTAGCACTGGGCTAACAGGACTCCGGGAACCCGGGCTGTAGCAGGCTAGGCAGGACTCCGGATGTCACCGCGTGACATTTCCCCGAAGGGACAGACACAGGAACGATATGAAACACATGCCGGCCAGTCAAGTGTCCAGAGCAGTAGTGCTGGGCTAGCAGGACTCCGGTGAACCGGGCTGTAGCGGACTACTATGGCTCAAGGAGGCACTAGATACATTTCCCCATAAGAGAGGCTGCTAAGGATAGACAACTAGGTTGTCGGATCCCACACATACCAAGCATTTCAATCATACACACAATATGCTCGATATGTACAAATACAACATGGCATCACAACAAGACTCTACGACTCAGAGTATTTATTCATTAGGCTCCGAAGAGCGAGGTATTACAAACATGGGTCTCATGACCCAACATTCAGAGCATACAAGTCAAAGCACATGCGGAAGCTTAACATGTCTGAGTACAGACATCTACAAATGAAAAAGGCTGAGAAGCCTGACTATCTACTAGATCCTGCTGAGGGCACAAGATCGTAGCTGAGGTATCAAGCTAAACGTCGAAGTCCACACGGAACTACTAGCGAGACTGACGTCTCTCTGCAAAACATAAAATAAGCAAACGTGCGTACAAATGTACCCAGCAAGACTTACATCAGAACTATCTATATATGCATCGGTATCAACAAAGGGGGTGGTGGAGTTTAACTGCAGCAAGCCAGCTTTGACTCGGTAGCTATCCTGAACTATGACTGCAAGTAACTCTTTGAGGTGGCGCACACGAGTCCACATATTCACCATATCAATACACCACTATGGATCTGCTCCCGTCTCCCTACGAGAACGCCATCCATAGCACTCACGCTTATCTTGCGCATTTTAGAGTATCCACTTTCACTTGTCTATGAACTGTTATAGGCAACCCAGAAGTCCTTTACCGCGGACACGGCTATTCGAATAGATCATATTAACCCTGCAGGGGTGTACTTCGTCACACACGCTCTCGCCACTTACCACCATGTACACGTCGCGTACCTCGGCAACCTTCAAGCGGAAGCCTGGCGAGGGAGTCGGCCACGACCTGACTAACCACACAAGTCTCTCGTCCAGGTTTATCGCCTATTCGGGTTCCATCCGCAAGGAGATCCGGCCGGGGTGTCGCTCACGGCCCCAAACGATGTGTGCAGGGTTCCCGAGCCCACCATCCGGGTGCCACTCGGTACACCAGGCCACGTGTGCCTAGTCTGTCCCAAGCCCACCTGTACCGGGTGCCACTTGGTAGACTACTAACACTACCTACAAACACCAGAAACTAGTTGCAACTCCTGGACAGAGATCGAGGCGGTTAATAAGCCGAGAGGGGTCGAGTTACCGGAGCCCAATGTGTGGTAGTAACTGTTCATGGATCACAAACACAGAACTCAGTTCCTGAGGACGGTTTCAATGAGACAACCCACCATGTAATCCTACATGGCCTCTCACCGCTACCTTTACCAAATCATGTTCACACACTTAGCTCTCACACAGTAGGACATGTTCACAACTTTCCAATTCATTCCCGATGAATCAGACCTGACACAACTCTAAGCAATAGCAGGCACGACAACAAGCATGAATGAGTAGGCACATCAGGGCTCAAACAACTCCTACTCATGCTAGTGGGTTTCATCTATTTACTGTGGCAATGACAGGTCATGCAGAGGATAAAGGGGTTCAGCTACCGCAGCAAGTAACAGATGAATCGTTGTTGTCCTAATGCAGTAAAAGAGAGCAGGAGCGAGAGAGTGGGATTGTATCGGAATGAGCAAGGGGGTTTTGCTTGCCTGGCACTTCTGAAGATAGCATTGAGTCTTCATTAGTGTCAGCGATCACAACGTCGGAACATCGTCTACCGAGAGGGGACAGATACCGGCAACAGAGAAGAAATACAATCAATGCAATGCACAATATGATGCATGATCATGGCATGGCAATATGCTGTGGTTTGGGCTAATGCAACTAGCAGCAAGTTAAATGGAGTTGGCCTGAATCAAAGATTCAAATTCAAACTCCATATGTGATTTCTTAAATGCCATTTAATTGAATTGTCCTAAACAGTAGTCATAAGTTGTTCTAACATGCATGGAAATGGTACAGATGGATAGATTGGATTTTTCTGATCATTTTTCATATATAAATGTTTTCCATCTGAGTTATAGATTATTTTCTATGATTTTTAGAAGTTTATAGGATTTTCTGGAATTTCCTGAATTATATTAAATCCAGAAAAGGATTAATTGCGTCAGCACTGCGTCATGCCTGTGTCAGCAGTCAACTGGGTTGACCCAGGTCAAACCTGACGTGTGGGGGCCACACGTCAGCGACACAGGGCTAATCCCGGTCAAACCCAGCGCTGACTGAGGTTTGACCAGGCCTGGGGCCCACTGTCAGTGGTTGTGGGCAGTTTAAGGAGCAGGGTTAGCGCCCAATGACGGTGCCACATCATCGGTCGCCGGAGCCTTGCCGGCGGCGACCAAAACGACGGCGGCTCGGCTCGGATTTGAGCTACGGGTGGTGGTTTGGTGAGCTAAGGGCACCGGGGAGTAGCTCTTGCTCGTCCGCATCCAAAGGACCAGACGGGAGGCAGCGGGGTGGCCGGGAGCAGCGCCGGCGGCGAGCAAGGCGGCGGCCGGAGTTCGGGTCTCGGCGGTTTCGGTGTTGCGAAGCACGGCAGGGGCAGCTGGAGGGGGTTTTGGGCTTCTGGCGTTGCGCTGAGCACGACTATGTGCTCGGTTGCAGCTCTATGTGACAGTGGCCACGGCGGCGTCATGGCCGGCGGAGCCGGGCTTCGGGCACTTGTGGAACGATGGCTAGAGGATGGGAACGGAGGGGGCGAGCAAAGAGGAGAGATGAGGAGCTCACAGGGAGGCGGCGCAGAAAGTCAGTGGCCTCGGGGACGGACGGAAACCGACGAATCGACGGAGACGATCTCCGGGCGCCGGCGGTGAAGACGAGGACGTTGGCGACGAAGCACAGTCCTCCGGCTCGTTTCCTTCGGCTTGGGGATGTGGTGCCCGATTGCGGAGCTGCTGGGCACGATCACGGAACAAGGGGTGGCCGGTGGTCATGGCTACGGCGAGCGGCGCTCTCAGGTGTGTTCGGTGACGAGAGGAAGGGAGAGCAGAGGAGGAGGAGGGGTCCAGAGAGAGTGAGAGGGTCCGGGGTGTGCGTGGCGTCGCGGGAGGCGCCCAGGGCAACGAGGGGGCAGCCAGGCAGGGTGGAGGTGGCGCGCGCGTGCGGCGAGCACACGCCTTCCTGCCTACTGGCAGGAGGTTGAAGACGGTGGCGGCTACGGTGGGCTGGGCCGCACAGTGCAGGACCAGCACAGGAGCTGGGCCGGCTCTGGTAGGCTGCACAGGTAAGCACTTCTCTCTCTCTCTCATTTGTTTCTGTTTTCTATTTCTGTTATTTTGTTTTGATTTAGTTTATAGCCCAAATCATCTTAATAAATCCTGAAAATAATTGTGGGCATTTAAATGAATTATTACAGAGGCCCTTAACTATTTTCAGAATTGTTGGAGCATTAGAAAATATTGATAGTATTTAAATGCCCTAATTCAAATACAATATGGATTAATTCAAAGACCATAAATGGCTTGGAAAAATGTGCATGACCTCTGGTAAAGGTTTTAACCTTTTTCCATAATAATGAACATTTTTTTAAAGGCATTTTGGGTTCATTGAAAATATTTTTATTTTGAACCTAGTTGAATTCATTTGGTGCTAGGGTTTAACAATCCCCAATTCAACTTTAAATGAAATTTAGACATGATGCAGCAACCAAGCTAGTCCAAGTGCATATCAAGGCTAGGGACGTGACATGAAGACCTTATTCTTGACAACATCCTCGGGCATACCTGCAAGCTTAAATAATCCACAAACTTCATCCACATAGATTAGGTGCATATCAGGATATAATGTTCTATCTCCTGCATAAGGATTAGCTAGCAGTTTCTCTATCATACCCGAAGGAATTTCATAATAAATATTTTCAGTAGGTACAGTAGGTTGAGGAGCAACTCTTTTCTCGCCGGTCGGGGTGAAGATACCCTGAACAAGCCCCTCAAAGGATTATTTTCCATAATAACAAGTGACAGTAAATTTCAGCACACTATATAAATGTTTCCTTACCAAATTCCACTTACCAAAGGCGCTTCACTCCCCGGCAACAGCGCCAGAAAAGAAGCTTGATGACCCACAAGTATAGGGGATTTATCATGGTCCTTTCGATAAGTACGAGTGTCGAACCCAACAAGGAGCAGAAGGAAATGACAAACGGTTTTATGCAAGGTATTCTCTGCAAGCACTGAAATTATCGGTAAAAGATAGTTGTGTGTTAAGATAATTCATAACGGGTAACAAGTAACAAAAGTAAACAAGGTGCAGCAAGGTGGGCCAATCCTTTTTGTAGCAAAGAACAAGCCTGGACGAACTCTTATATAAAGAAAAGCGCTCCCGATGACACATGTGAATTGTTTTCAAGTTAGTTTTCAACATGCTCATATGATTCGCGTTCGTTACTTTGATAATTTGATATGTGGGTGGACCGGTGCTTGGCTGCTGCCCTTCCTTGGACAAGCCTCCCACTTATGATTATCCCCTCTCGCAAGCATCCAGAACTACTAAAGAAGAATTAAGATAAATCTAACGATAGCATGAAACATATGGATCCAAATCAGCCCCTTACGAAGCAATGCATAAACTAGGGTTTAAGCTTCTATCACTCTAGCAACCCTTCATCTACTTATTACTTCCCATTGCCTTCCCCTAGGCCCAAATCTTGGTGTAGTGTCATGTAGTCGATGTTCACATAACACCACTAGAGGAAAAACAACATACATCTCATCAAAATATCGAACGAATACCAAATTCACATGATTACCTATAACAAGACTTCTCCCATGTCCTCAGGAACAAACGTAACTACTCACAAAGCATAGTCATGTTCATAGTCATAGTAGTATTCATTATCATTAAGGATCTGAACATATGATCTTCCATCGAATAAACCAACTAGCATCAACTACAAGGAGTAATCAACACTACTAGCAACCCACAGGTACCAATCTGAGGTTTTGAGACAAAGATCAGATACAAGAGATGAACTAGGGTTTGAGAGGAGATGGTGCTGGTGAATATGTTGATGGAGATTGACCCCCTCTCGATGAGAGGATCATTGCTGATGATGATGGCGGTGATTTCCCCCTCCCGGAGGGAAGTTCCCATGGCAGAACAGCTCCGCCGGAGCCCTAGATTGGTTCTGCCCAAGTTCCGCCTCGAGACGGCGGCGCTTCGTCCCGAATGCTTCCCTCTGATTTTTTCCATGTCAAAACACACCATATAGCAGAAGATGGGCGTCGGGGGCCTGCCAGGGGCCCACAATACAGGATGGCACGCCCAGGGGGTAGGGCACGCCCTCCACCCTTGTGGATGGCAGGTGGCCCCCCTCTGGTGCTTTCTTCGCCCAATATTTTTTATATATTCCAAAAATATTCTCCATGAAGTTTCAGGACTTTTGGAGTTGTGCAGAATAGGTCTCTAATATTTGCTCCTTTTCTAGTCCAGAATTCCAGCTGCCTGCATTCTCCCTCTTCATGTAAACCTTATAAAATAAGAGAGAACATGCATGAGTATTGTGATATAATGTGTTGTAACAGCACATAATGCAATAAATATCAATATAAAAGCATGATGCAAAATGGACGTATCAGGTTCCCGCTCTAGTCCATCGCCTCCATGGCGGGGGAGGTGCAGGAGCCCCTCCTACATTGGATCTATCCCTCTGTTCTCTTCTGTTTCACGTCCCTGTTTTCAACCCTTCACCGTTTCTTAAATTCCCGGAGATCCGTAACTCCGATTGGGCTGAAATTTTGAGGGGATTTTTATCCATAAATTATATTTCTTGCGGCGAAAGAAGGCAGCAACCGCCTTAATAGGTGCCCACTATCCATCAGGGCACGCCGGGCACCCAGTGGCGCGCCCTGGTGCCTAGTGGGCCCCTCAAGCACCGTCTTGCGTTGATTCTTCTTCCAAAAATTCACATATATTCCAAAAAAAATCCCTATAAAGTTTTATATCGTTTGGACTTTGTTTGATATGTATATTCTACGAAACAAAAATATTGCAACAAACAAGAACTGACACTAGGCACTGGATCAATATGTTACTCCAATAAATCATATATAAATTTTTGCCAAAAGTATGTAAAAGTTGTATAATATTGGCATGGAACAATAAAAAATTATAGATACGACAGAGACGTATCAAAGAACCACGACGCAGTGGGGAAGGCGTTGTAGAGCAGTACTACCACACGTTCGACACCAACGAGACGACACTGGTTGGGTTGTACCCGGAGGTCTCCATGCTTGCAATATCATGAGGATATATGTGTTCCTACTGTTGTTTGTGAATTCACTGATTTTGCTCCCATTTAGTGGTTTAAACATTGTACATTATATCATTATAATTCTTCAACTGTTTGGGCTGCTTTGAAAGATGTTATGTGCAGAGTGAACAAAGCTGAGCTTATTTCCCCCTCACCATGTCACCCACTTGCTCTCATCTCTGCCCATCGTATCCTCTCTCTTGTCGACCACACCTCTCCTAGTGAGGTTATGCGGCGACAGCTCAGTGATTCCTGTCCTTTTATCCAGGCATGCGGGACGGGGCGAAGGTGGGTTGGTTTTGGGGTCGTGATGGTGACCAGGGAGCAACGGTGGTGGATGGTGCTAGAAGTATGCCCTAGATGCAATAATAAAGATGTTATTATCATATTTCTCATTCATGATAAATGTTTATTATCCATGCTAGAATTGTATTGACCAGAAATTAAAATACATGTGTGGATACGTAAACAACACCATGTTCCTAGTGAGCCTCTACTAGACTAGCTAGTTGATCAAAGATGGTAAAGGTTTCCCGACCATAGACATGAGTTGTCATTTGATAACGGGATCACACCATTAGGAGAATGATATGATGGACAGACACAACCTTAAGATGAGCATTAGATCGTGTCAGTTAGTTTAATTGCTACAACTTTCTTCATGTCAAGTATTTGTTCCTTAGACTATGGGATCATGCCACTCCTGAATACCAAAGAATACTTTGTGGGTTATCAAACATCACTTCATAACTGATTGATCATAAAGGTGGTATTTCAGAAAGTGTTTTTTTAGTTGCATGGATCGAGACTCGATTTGTCTCTCCCTGTGACGAAGAGATATCTCTAGGCCCTCTCGGTAATACAACATCAAAATAAGCTTGCAAGCATGTGACTAATGACTTTAGTCACGGGGATCTTGTATTACGGAACAAGGAAAGAGACTTGCCGGTAATGAGATTGAACTAGGTATGGAGATACTGACGATCAAATCTCGGGCAAGTAACATATCGACGGACAAAGGGAATTGTATACGTTAACTGAATCCTCGACATCGTGGTTCAACCAATAAAGATCTCCATTGAATATGTGGGAATCAATATGGGTATCCCGCTCCCACTATTATTATTGATCGGAGAGGTGTCTCGGTCATGTCTACATGATTCTCGAACCCGTAGGGTCACACACTTGACATTCGATAACACTAGGGTAGTATCGGGATATTCATATGGTGATGTCCGAAAATAGTTCGAAGTCCTGGATGGGATGTTGGAAATCATGAGGAGCTCTATAATGGTTCGGAGGTGAAGATTTATATAAGGGAAGCCATATTCAGGGTTCTGAAAAAGTTTGGGAATTTTCGGTAGAGCACCGGGAAGGTTCTAGAAGATTTCGGGGGTTCCACCATGGGGCCCAACGAGCCAAGAAGGGCCCACATGGACAGAGGGGCGGGGCTACATTCCACATGGTCTGGCCGCACTAGCCTCCAAGGCCCATGTCGTTTAAATCTAGAGATAAGATGTTACCTCCTAATTTTAAGGGATTTCTCTCTTGTATTTTTTTGAGCAAACACAGTGGGGAAGACCCCCACTATAACTCTGATTTTCATTATGAGAACACAAGTTACATCACTATGCAAGATATAGCATGATAAAAAAGAAAAGTCTACAAGTAATCTAGCCAACTCTGCATCCCTTTTTCAAACTAGGTTTGGCTTTTTTAATGATCATCTCAAAGTGCTGCTTGAAAGTACTAATGCAGTAATGCATATTTTTGGGTTTGTGATCAAAGATGATGCTGTTTCTGTGCTTCCAAATACTCCAACATCCTGCAATGAGGCATTCCTTATAACATACAACATTATTGGGCCTCTTGCCCTCCATGAGCATCTCCAAAAGCTCATAGTCTATATTCCATTGAAATCCAATGGCCATCCAGAAATTCTGGCTGAAATCACAACTAAAGAATAGGTGAGTAAGGTATTCCTTTGGTTCATCATCACATAGCACACATCTTGTAGACTCAATATGGATTTTTTTTCTTGTAAGCAAATCTCTAGTGTTTAGTCTGTCCTGTAGAAGGAACGAGAAGAAAAACTTTTGCTTACACTACAAAAAATACACTTCCGTGATGATATGTGTTTGTCACGGTAGGTGGCGTTTTTTGTCATGCATGTACATCCATGATGATTTTATGACAGAATCAAGATAGTCATACTTGTGCTGTCGTAGAAGTATTCCATGACATTACCAAAATTATCATCGTGGAAGTGTCCACTTCCCTGACGATAAATCGCGCGTCACAGAAGTGCTTTCGTCAAGGGTGACCGACACGTGGCATCCACCGTAACGGAACGCCGTTAAGCTATCGGGTCTGGTTTTGGATCCGATAACCCGTTAACAGCCTCGACCAATGGGGATTTTCCACGTGTAAAATCATCATTTGCTGGAGGAAACACGTGTCGGCTCACCGTTGGGATAGATGTCATCCACTCATTGGACCCAAAGCGCCTATGATACGTCGACACGTGGCACGGCCCAAGAGAGGCCCATTCCAGTGAAAAGGCCGGCCCGTTTGACTTGGTCAAAAGGTGGCGGGCCGGCCCACGGCAAGCCTGTTAACGGCCTGTTCGCATATAGCCCATTTACAGCCCCCTAACCCAGGGCCCGTCTATGGCCTATCCGAATTAGGCCCAGTAGCATCATCTGGGCCATCTAATATAATTCCAGCACGTTTTAACTTCTGGCCCATGTATGGCCCATGACGTCTTTCAACCCATATGCGGCCCTTAGTAACTCTTGGCCCATTAACGGCCCGTGGTAAAACTGGCCCGTAATGAACAGGTATCACTTTATACCCATTAACGGCACGTGGTGAAACTGGCCCATAATGAACAGTGTATCACTTTATACCCATTAACGGCCCATTATTCCGTTGGGCCGTTTCCAGCCCATTTTATCTTTCGGCCTTCTCAGCGCCCATTTATTCTTGGGCTCATTTCCAGCATTTGTTTACTTACGGCCCGTTAATGTCATTTTCTGCTTATGGGCCAAACTCAGCCCATGGTTACAGTCGGCCCGTTTGTGGCCTGTTAATACGTTGGGCCGTTTTCATAGCGTCATCAAATACGGCCGATTAACGATGGCCCGTTATGGTCAGCCCATGAACGGACGACTTCAACTCTAGCCAATTTACAGCCATAATGTGGTCTGTTATTGGCCCATGGTTGGCCAACCGATCATACGGCCCGTAGAAGGCCCATTGATGATACGGCCCATAGAAGGCCCATTGTGTGTATGGCCCGTATAGGGCCCATTGTTTCTATGCCCCGTAGAAGTCCCATTGTTTCTACGGCCCTTAGAAGGCCCATTGTTTCTACGGCCCATAGGACGCCCATGTTAATTACAGCCGGTGGGCATCAAAGTTCGCCACCGGTGCAAATATAGGGAACACCCTACACTATACAAAAATGGCTTGCTGTTTTCTTCAGCCAGTGGCTGCACGTTAAGAACAAATTTTGTATCGCACCAAAACAAATTACAACTATAAAACAAAAGGAAGGTTGGCATAAAAGTTAACAGTCTAGCAGATAAATGCACCACCAGAAGTTCAGAAGCTTAGTTCATTTGACCTGACTGTTACGTTTTCATGTTGTATTGTCCGATGGAGCACCATAACCTTCGCCTTCAGTTCTCTTAGGCTCCTGAACAACATAGCAAATGTCTGATAGTCTGGTTTCAAAACCATGCATATCTTGACAACATCTAACAATGTCTCTCCTTGTTTCACAAAGGGTCTCTGTTAGGGAATGGACTTGTGTCTGGAGCGCATATACAACATTGTTTTGAGCTTGCATATCTTGATCATGAGGTAGTTTGGACGAGATTGCCTTAACAACCAACCCAGTATTACGCAGGAACGTGCTTTTGGCACTGTTAGTTTACAGGTACTGACCCACTGCAGCAAGAGCTGACATTGCGGTTATAGTTTCCTCGCCACCTTCAAAAGGTGGCGGTTCCACCATTTTTTCCATAGCTCGCTGATAAGTTGAGGTTTTACATTAGTAGTACCAGAACCGAAGATATTAAGGAGGCAGCAAAACCAAACAAAATAGCTTTGGTCTATATACAGAACTTATTTTGGTGAACCCATGTAAAATATTAGCTGTATTTTATTGCAAAGTACATAATAAAACCAGGTTCCAAACATATGACCATGTACCATCGCTAATGTATTGTCTATTTCTTCACATTGTATTGAGGGCTAAGGATAAAGAGACGAAGTTTATAATACGGTAAGCATAGTATGACATCATTCATATCACAAAACAACTGAGAACCGACAAACAGGCAATTGTAACGTTGTGTGGGCAAGTCCAGCACGGAACTAGATTACAGGTCAATATCAAAGGAACATCACTCCTCTCATCTAAACCTTGTAAGGTGCAATGATACGCTAAGACAATTGTATATAAAATTGAAAAGAGTAATAGACATTGGCTGCGAACCATGCAGTTCAAGGCACAAGTCAGAGTAAGTAGTAGTTAAAAGGCATGAGGATTAAGGACTTACAACAGCAGGTTTGACTGGTGTAGTCATGCCCTTCTTCTTGCTGGTGTGACAGTC
The DNA here is from genome assembly GCF_018294505.1 of Triticum aestivum. Taxonomy (NCBI): domain Eukaryota; kingdom Viridiplantae; phylum Streptophyta; class Magnoliopsida; order Poales; family Poaceae; genus Triticum; species Triticum aestivum. Next base: position 152,925,603 of record NC_057796.1, read on the forward strand.
CTTGAAGATTTCCATAGCATTTAGTTCAGGTACTTTTTGGTCCTTGCGGGCTTTCCTCTGCATTTGGAACAAGTCAATATAGATCTGATAATATGGTACAACAAAAAGAGTGAAACAGCAGCTAATTACAAGAGCCTCGTAGTGTGCAATATAGCTACGAGATCCTGTCGTCTGTTGGAATTTCACTTTCGTACGGTTGGCCTTGTTCTTTGAACAGTTCACCTACAAGAAGATAGATTTGTGTGGGACATGCGTAAATAGGACTTCAACATGTGATCTGATCACATACATATAATGTACCTGATACTTCGGATCAGACCAGTGTTTAACGAGGCCTCTCCAGTCTTCATCAGATATATTTTCCACTGGAGATGTTTGGGCAAGTTCACTGTTAGCCTTGCCTTCAAAGTGAGTTTTCCTCAAGCTATGCCGATACTGTCGTAGAGCAGACTTTAAAACATGGGTGCAAGCTTGTATGGTTGCATCATCTTGGCTATCCAACTTGAACCTCATATGTTGAAAATTATGGGAGTCTCATTATCAGCAACCTAGAAAGTATTGGACAGAGCAAGACGATATTACTAGTTTCCATACACAACCATACTTACAGATAAATGGTCAAGGAAGGTGTTGAACTAGGTTTCGTCTTTCTCATTCCTGTACTGAATCCATGTTGGGAGGATACGTACATGACACCTAACAGCAACCGCTACCTCTGATACTAACTTGGCTGACTCTGTAGCATCACGTGGCCTTTTTAAACCTGCCTCAAAATGGATCTCCATTCTTCCTCCTCTAGATTTAGTTAACCTATCGAGCATTATCCCTGATGTTTGTTTCCTCTTGCGCCTAGGTGCTAGTCCAACAACAAACATAGGAAGTGTTACTGTACATCAAACTGTGAGACTACATATAAAGAAGCATGCAACTGTAACTTGACTCCAGCAACTACCTTCTTGCTGTTGAAGCTCACAAAGCTCATATGATCTTGCCAACTTATCTTGTGTCAAGAGTGCTTCGGAAGTAGTGTCAGGTGGCAAGGGAGCTTGGCAACGTGCTACTAGCTGAGTTGACCAACGAGTAAATCGTGCAGCTGGTGGTACTGTGGAAGGTGTTGCAACAACTAGGGTTGTCTCTGCTTGTTTGGAGGCAGCTATTTGTTTCTGTTTGGCTTGTTCTGCAGCTCGTGTAGCACGGGATACCCTGTCGGTACAATTTTCCGCTGGACTTTGACCTTATATTGCACCATCAGTACCAGCAGAATCTGCAGGATTCTTCCGCTTCCCTTTCCCTGTCGTTCTGTCTTGCTTCCTCTTCCTCTATGCCATGTTAAGTCAAGCCGACAAGAAAAACAAATAACAATTTAGTTCTTCAGAACAAATTGATGCGTGATACAGACGAACTGAACTTTGATGTTAGACAACCACATGATAGGAGCATGTAATATGTAAGAAAAATAGGACTGCATGAGATAACCAGAACTATGATGTGTAAACTAAGCAGAAGACATTTCACTAAATTAGAAGCTACAAATATCGCTCTGCCAAGTTAACACTATCTCATCATAAATGTCGTTTAAACAAATGTGAAGTAGTACAAGAAATAAATCATATGCAAGATGCAAACAACATCGCACTATCAAGTTAAAGGTCTCTCGTCATTAGTGCCATTGCATATTCACAGCATTGCATATTCACAGCTTATGATGTGTAAACTAAGGAGAAGGCATTTCAACAAATTAGAAGCGATGAAAGCTAGACACCATATGAAAGATGCAACGAATATCACTCTACCAAGTTAAAATTGTCTCGTCATAAGTGCCATTTCAACAAATTAGTAGTACAACCTAGAAAAGAATGCAAGATGTAACCTATATCACACTCCGAAGTCAAACGTGTCTTATGATAAGTGATTGTTGCAGTTTACACAATAGTAGTAATTTGATGTAAGAACATGGTGTGATAGATAGATATTGTATCTTCTAGAAACAGGACACGTGTCTTATTCAAGTATAATGTGTAAAGTAAGCATATGGAATTCAACAAAACTAGATGCAATACAAGCTAGACATCACACATAACATGCAACCACATATAACAGTGCCAAGTTAGAGGGAGCACCGGTGATGGTGCACTAGGGGAGACGTGCTGATCATAAACACAACTACGTTGAGTGTCTATGCATGTGTTGTCTTGGAAATCATCTTGGGGGGGGGGGATGGAGGAGTAGAAACTGTATAGGCCCTCCGTTTGGAAGGAGCACCTTTATCTGCTGCCTTGCTAACTTCCTTCCGCTTTATTGATTTTGAATTGTCAAGTAAAACCGACAAGAAAAAGCAACAAAATTCTCTCTTCAGAACTCATTCATGCATGATACTGACAATCACTACTTTGATGTAAGGCAAACACATGATACCAGGATGGAATACGTACGAAAAACAGGACGGCATGGCATGTTCACAACTGTTTGTGTAAACTAAGCAGAAACCATTCCAACAAATAAGAAGCAATGCAAGCTAGACACCACATGAAAGATGCAACCAATATGACTCTGCCAAGTTAAAAGCGTCCCATCATAAATGGAATTTCAACAAATTAGAAGCACCGCATGCTATAAATCATATGAAAGATGCAACTAATATCGCACTGCATATACTAAAGGTGTCTCGTCATATTTATAGTTTTATGTAAGGACATGCTTAATAGACGAATGTACTATGTACTAAATATAGGAAGGCATGTCACATTAACAGGTATAATGTATAAGCAAAGAAGAATAGCACATGCAGTTTAGCCAGATTGGAAGAATTACAATCTAGACACCATATGCAACATGCAACCACATATCACGCTGCCAAGTTAGAGCAAGCACCTGCAATGCTAGTGTAGGGGAAATGCGGTAATCAACTACAGATCTACGTTCACTATCTTTATCTAGCCTTGCTGTTTCTTGAGAATCATGTCGGGAGGCTGACGCTGCATTCTTTAAATGAGGAGTAGTCCTCTTGCCTGACTGCCTCATCATAAGTGATTGATGAGGGATACACAAGAACATTAGTTTGATGTAAGAACATGGTTAATACACAGATGTACTAGTATGTACCAAAAACACAAAGGCATGTCATATTCAAAGGTATAATGTGTAAGCTAAGCAGATGCAATTTAACCAAATTGGAAGCAATACAAGCTAGACATCCGGCTGGAGTGGTGAGCATGATCATCTAGGACCTGAGAGCCTGGTGGGAGGCGGGCTGCTTCGCCACCATCGCGGCTTTTTAGTTGGCTTCCAGGTGATGCCTGTCTTTGCTGGGCTTGTCACTAGCTCGGCCAGTGCCCTGACTAGCTATTTGTCTTCTCGTGCTCACGTGATGGTGGTTCATGTAAAAAATATCTTTCCTTATCTTAATAAAGACCGACTTTGGCCTTTCGAATACAAGCTAGACACCATATGGAATATGCAACCACATATGACACCGCGAAGTTAAAGCAAGCACCTGGGATGGTGGTTCATTGCGATCAACTCCAGAGCTACGTTTGCCGTCTCCATCTGCTGACACTACACCCTTTAAAGCCTTGAAACGTGTCTGGCCTAGCCGCGTACCACGCTGGAGCGACTTCTCTCTACTCTTTTTTTGCTTCTGTGAAGGCAGGGTCTGAAATACCCTTGCATAAAAACACAATAGTGAGAGTATGGGTGAAGTGTGTGCAAAACTAGTGCATTGTAAAAGTAGCAGATAGCAGGTGGCTGAAAAATAAATGATAGGAGGCATATGATAGCTCTACAACTTTGCATGGCAAACAAAATTAGATTCTACCCCATATGATTTTGTAATATATGAGCACAGGAAATGCAGTACTCCTCCAGCACACAACCACATGTGGTCATATCAAGATAACAGTCGACTGAAAATAAATAGGTCAGTCGATTTTTTTAATGAACCGTCCGATCTATAAGGAACGGGCAGATGGCCTTCGTCTACCTCCCGCCAGTCATTGTTGACGATCTTTCTCGAACCGCCACTGACCACCGGCCCAGACCCCTGCCTTCGCCGCCCCGCCCTCCCCTCGACCTCACACCACCGCCGTGCTTGGCAGCGCCCCCAGGCCATCCCTTTAATCCCGGCCGACCTCCAGATCGGGCGCCAGTAGCTCTAGGCCCCACACTCCCCTAAGATAAACACCGAGGCGCTGCCCCGGCGTAATAGGCGGACTAGCGCCTGTTACGCTAGGGAATGCTTCCATTAATTGGGAATCAACTGACCAGGAATTGAAATTCAGGGAGGCGACGAACCTCTAGCTAAGCTGAAATAGTATATGAGGAGAAACCTAGTGCATCGCGAGTTACTAGGAACATCTAGTATCAAGAAGCGCTCAAATAGTGTCTTCTGTGGGATGAATACCGTGCAAGTAGACACGTAAGATTTGCACAAATAAGGGAAGAGGAGTACCCTTATCGGTTGCCAGTGTGATCTCCTCCATATGTCGCGGCGATCTTCTTTTTTATCCCGGGGGAACTGATGTTTTGGAGAATCGTGGATCCTTGGACAAACCCATGGCCAAATTGTTGACTGTGTTGTCGTGGCCGTATATCAGCGGAGGGGAAGCAGATCCAAGGCGGCGAAGGACGGCGTAGCAGGAACAGCTCCGGTGCGGTGGAGGGTGGCGAAGTTGGAGCGGCAGCGGTGAGGCGCAGGATGGCATGGTTCAACTGGCTCGGGTACGGACGGCTCGGCCTCGGCTTCAACTACTAGGCATGGAGGGCGTTGCGCTTGAGATTGCGGTGGACGACGACGTCGGGGTATCGGCCCCAGCGTGATGGAGGAGGGCGGCGGTTGATCCGTGGGATGGGGTGGCGGACGGAGGACGTCGGGGTTTCGCGGCTGGTGGAGAGGTACTTTTTGCGCCCACGGAGTACGAATGGGGAATCGGATGGGTTGTCGGTGGGGAGGGGGAGAACCATGTTTCAGTCTGGGACGTGCTTGTTTTTTGCTTTTTTGAACAGAAGATGGGACGCGCTTGTTTGAAATTTGGGGAAAGTACAAACTTTGCCCCCCTCTTAAGTTTCGGACCTACTGTGGGTCGGGGGTAGGATGGTAATCCCAGGTGTCCCAAATAGTGGGCGGGAGCGATTTCGACCGCGCGCATGTGTGCTTAGGCGGCCATTGTGTATGAATGTTTTTCGGAGGCAGTTGCGTGGCGTCTAGATGAAGCTACAAAGCTACCCCGGTTTAGACCTTTGGACGTCGGGACGGTAGGTTTCACGGGTCGGAGTTATTAGAAAAGTAATTTCCTTGTACTACCAAACATTGCTCTCACGCGGTTTCGGGCGAGTAGAGGCTCTTTTGGTGCTTCATTCAAAATTTTGAAACACAAGCATTCACGTCTAGACAACGTTAAATTTGACCTTGTATGTTTGAAAACCTAAATAGACAACGTTAAATTTGACCTTGTATGTTTGAAAACCTCATTAAATTATCCGCTTCTTTTTGAAATTTTGACACTTGAAAATCCTATAACTACGATTATTTTGGAATGGAGGAGCTAAATTTGAATCTATTTTGTACATGACTACATATGCTATCATGTACAAAATCAGAGCAAAGATTGGTGCCCCCATAATTTACGTATGATTTACAAGTGCCATGATATCAAATTCAAATAATTGAATTGACTTCATGTTGAATTCGATTTTTTTAAACCACCTTAAGTTGAATTCAAATGTATGCTAGTTCATAGGTAGCTATTTATAATGTTCACTGTGTAACATTCGTATCTATAATGTGCTTTACACACACAACATGAACTATACTCACGTTTATATTCGATTGCTAAAGTGATGCATTGTCTGGAGTTCAAAATACTAACTATGTGGATCAATTGTGTTGAATAATATCATAGACATGCTCAAATTCGATAGAATCTACATGTCTGATGGATTAATGACCGTTCCTTACGCGAACTGCAAATATCATGATCCCATCCTAATATTTGGATACAATTTATATCTTTAATCAATGTGTACAACAGTCTTTTACGTGTAGTTTCACTCTCCATCGGTGGTCCCTCACACATGCTCACACACTCCCGAGGTGTCTTTCTCGCACACATGCTCTCGATATAACCCTCCCTCCCTCTCGTAACCATTTACGGCTGTTTTCACTAACCTTTATCACAAGCACTCTTCCTCTTGCAAGTATACACACGCACAATCCCCATCGACCCTTTCTATATACATAGACCTGCCTACGTGTCTCCTGTACGCACATTATCTCTAGGCCTGTCTCTCATGCATTGTCTCACACCTCTCTTCCTAATCGACGAGTATGATTCTAGCAGAGCATTCTGTAGGATGCCCTTAAAGTTAGCTTGGATGAATAGTAATATCAGAGATAAAGGGGTTACCTTAGTCCGAGAATCTAGGGTTACAAATCCTAGCCGGCTTTGTCAGTGGACACAGAGTCCTTCACAATTATGCTATCTTTGTCTTGTACGACTAGTCATCCATGGGTCTCCCTGAATGCGTCATGGGCCGACCAATGTGGCGCAGGACGAAACCGAACGAAGGGCCTCACCTCGACCCACCGGACCTCACACGGTGACACACCCTCTGCCCCCATGTCTCGTTATCTTCTCACACCCACAGACACCAACACAGACACCACACACAAAAGAATATATTCTCCTGGTGCCTCTATCCACTCCCCCCTTGCATATACACACTCAAGGGAATCTCTTGTCGTGACGTCATATTCATCTCTCTCTCTCTAGACCACTCTCATTTCTCGTGCTATCTCTCCCACGCCCCCTCCCGCCGGCCCCTCTATCCATGCCTCTTTTGAATACATAATACACACACATACCTCTCTAGGCCCTGCCAAATGCATCAACTACACATTCACACATGTTACATCACGTACCCCATTGATCTAAAAGGCCCTCTCTTCACGTTTATTTTGCATACAACATTCCTTTTGAATAAAGTGTGGCCAAAAAATTATTTTAGAATTTCTACATATATACAACATTACAAAGTTATATGGAGGAGTATGAACGTTAATTTGCATTGCATGGTGCCCACAATGATATTTATTCCGCACTGTGAATTTGTATATTTTTATACTACATATAAAGTTAGTCATAATAAAGAGAAACGAAGAGCATCTCTCTCTCCATCGCATACCCCCCCCTCTACGCCCCTTTCACGTACGCACACAAACTATCTCCAGGTCCTCTAAAAGTAAGCCCCCAACACATTCACGCATGTTTCATCTTTCTCTCATGATATATACAGTGATGATCATTGTATTTCAAGCGAAAGCACAATACGTACATTGGACTTCCGAATCCACTCATTACGGTCACCATTTACGTTTTGTGGTTATTATACAGTCACGGGCTCACCGTACAACTCTATATTTGCTCAAGACATGTCTAGTTGACCAGTTAAACGCTCCACGTGGCACCTCTAGTGTTGCATCACATTATCTCACTACCATCGGGCCCACCTGTCGGCTTGTATCTACTCTATATCTACACTCTTATAAAATATAAAATACACTCCCATAAAAAATAGAGTTGGTGATGATGGTGTGCCTGCCATCCTGCAATATAGGCCGTCCGATTTATATCTGACGGATAGGAAAGAAACTATGACAATTTTGCAAAAAGGTACCCACACACCTCTCCACATTTGCAAATAAGGCCTTCCCTCATTCATCCTTTTCTCTCACAAGATAAACTAGTCATACAAATGCATCTTGATGTTATGTGCAATGCACGGGCATCTTGCTAGTAAGAATGAAAACAAACGACAAAAAAATATTGGACGGTGGTTCGAAGTCATGACCACGGGCACAACGGACAAGGTGGCCTTGTATTGGTATGTTGAGCCGTCTGTTTTAACACACAGGAGCTGGTGTGGTGATTATACACACACGCACGCATGCACGCAACACTCACACGAACACATGCACCCACACACGCACGCAACACTCACACGTACACACGCAGCCACGCACGCACACACGCACGCATGCATGCACACACCAGTACACCACATGACCAACACACACTCTCACGCTCAAGTGCTCAACCTACACGTGCATGCGCATACATCAGGCCCTGACAGACACATACACAACCAGGTGATTCCCGCGCACGGGTTGGTGTCTTGTCGCGCCTGCGTTAATTTGTGTTTATCTGACCTTTTCCCTGTGCGAACTGACAGGTGGGACCCATAAGGAACGTGGTCAATTTAACTAGTCAACATGGTGCCACGCAGACTATTTGGCCGGACAACAGAGTGTAATCCAATGCTGAACCGTGAGCAAGTGACCGTATAATCACCGCAAAACGTATATAGTGACCATAATCAGCTTATTCTGAAGTTCGGTGAACGTATTACGCTTTTCTCTCTGTAGGCTCTCCAAAACTACATCTCTACACGTTCTCGCATGTTACATCTAACAACTATGCAATATAGCACTACTACTACACTCTAACACAATAAATCATATGTGTTTTTAGTTTTACTAGATATCATATTGTTACTTAATTATTCAGTTTGCATACAGTACAAGTGACAGTTCACTGGGCCGTCGTGTCGTGTACTCCTACGTCGTAAGAGTGGAGCGCTCGCTTTCATAAATCTTCTAGTCCCTTTCGCCGACATGTGGGACATCAAGCTACCGGGTCCACGTGCCATACCGGAATACAGTGCAGAGCAGCCGGGGTGAGGCACCTAGTCATGGCGCCGATGTAGTAATGAGCAATGAGGCGTCAAATCACAAAGTTGCACATTTCCCGCAGTTAAGTTGGAGGGATGAAGTAATAATGCTAAAAAAAGAAGTTGGAGGGACGAAGCAACCATCATTTCACTTGTTGCTGAATCCGCTTCTCCCTCATCTTCTTCAAGTTAACCACGTGTTGCTTTTGCCGTTGTTCTGCCTCATATGGGACGCGGATCGGCTTGGTAAAGCACTAACACGTGGGACCGCATGTTAGCAAACTTCCAGGACAACGTCCTCTAAAAATAAGAAACCTCCCCAGCCATCCACGCGGCAAAATCACCTCCTTTTTACTAATCTTGATTCTATAATTTTTAGATAAATATAATTGAGATTTGTATAGATAGCACACATGAGCAAAACCAAGTGGTAAGGTTAAGGGCATCCACAATGTGTAGCCAAATGTGAAAATAGCTTTTGGCATCGTGGGAACCATTGCGGACGGTGTTTCCAAAGCCAAAAGGATGGAACTGAAGCTCCCTGATTGATTGATTGATTGATTGAAGGAATAGAAAATGCAACGTCTCTCCTCTTTCTCCAGTGCTTGGACGCATGTATAGTATAGAGCACAGAGTCTACTCCCCTGTCCCTTCTATCACAAATCACAAAGCAGTGAGGCGTCAAATCACAAAGCATGGACGAAGCAAACATCATTTCACTCTTCGCTGACTCTGCTTCTCCATCGTCTTCTTCGAGAAACCATCTCACCGCACTAAGCTGGACGGACAACGTTGTTGTGTATGAGTAGTACTAGTACATTTACGCGTCCTTTGGTTCAACGGACTTCCTGGATGCAAATAAGGCGGTTGTCTCGGCTTGCAGGCGGCACTTGCGAATGACTTACCGTGGTCTCCCTCAATGGTGTTCTCCGTCAAACGCACTTCGCCAAACCACAACGTTCGAGATATCGTCGATGTCACCGCAATGGGGAAGGAAGTCAAATATAGTTACTACCTCCATTTTTTTTTGTACACAAGGCCAATATATCAAAATTACAATTTGCAAAAGGCCACTAACACTAATCGAGGCAAAATTGATGGGGTTTGCCTCGTACTAGCAACCAAGGACATTAATATCCCTTGCATGCATGCGGAAGTGAGAAGATTGGTTTGCATGGTGCTGCATTAATCCAGCGATGAGGAGTGAGATGGTTAGCTCTTTGGGCTTTGGAGAAAAAAATACGCATTAATTGACATGTGAAACGAGGATTTGTATCGATTAATCACGCGAAGGAAAAACCCGCCTTTCTTTTTTAACACTAGTACTCCTAGTACGTAGTACGTACTTATCCTATTTGGGTCTAGGCCTTGCATTGCCATACTTCGCCACACATTTTTGCCAAGCTTGCCTAAAGTTTTCAAAATGAAAAGGAGGTACGCTTGCGCACGGCTGTCGCGGTCGCACCGCACCCTCACACGGTCGCTCCTGCACGCCGCGGTCGCACCGCACCCTCACACAGTCGCTCCTGCATGCCGCAAACCCAACCAAGGGAATGCACCCTGACTGGCACGTGCTATCGCATGTGAACAAACCAAACTCAGCCATCCTACCGCTGACACATAATTTTCGTTCATAGAGTATGTTTATCCAACTGCATGTTGGGGAGAATCTGTACGGCCCGTGCGGTGGTCTGTTGGGGAAGAAGAAGAGGTGAGGAAGAAGGGTTAGGAGACGTAGGTTATTCATCCAAGTGCCTGAAATGGTAGACTGACCCAAGTCAGGCAACTTGCATAACAATATATGTTTTTACACAGCAAAAGATCCATAAAAACAACAACATAAAGAAAAACTATCACTGCTCGCGGAACGAGACGGCCTCGTCGTCTTTGTTTGCCGGCGCGAACCAGCCGTAGCTGCCGAGGTGTGTCTCCGCACCATGGTTGTCCTCGGCCTCTATCTACTCGTTCACGCGGAGCGTGCAGGCGCTCTGCACGGACGAGAGCACCGCCCGGTTCAAGTCGAGGACGTCCGGTTCCGCCTGCAGGAGGGCCTCGATGGCAGCGGCATCCACGCGCTCCACGTCGAGTCGAGCCTCCGCCACCCGGTTCAAGTCCAGGACGTCCGGTTCCGCCTGCAGGAGGGCCTCGATGAGAGCGGCATCCGCGAGCTCCGCGTCGAGTTGAGCCTCTGCCGCCCGGTTCAAGTCCAGGACGTCCGGTTCCGCGTGCAGGATGGCCTCGATGGCAGCGGCATCCGCGCGCTCCACCTCAACTTGAGCCTCCGCCGCCCGGTTCACATCCAAGACATCCGGTTTCGCCTGCAGGAGAGGCTTGATGGCAGCGTCATGCGTGCGCTCCACGTCGAGTTGACCCTCTGCCTCCCGGTCCTCCTTTAGTATCGCCAGGTTGAACCGCTGGTCCGCCTGCACCATGGGGGACTCGGACGCCGACACGTAGTCGACGTCCATCGTCTCATACCCATCGGGGGCCTTCTATGCCTCGACCTCCGCCATGAACATTGGATCGGCTTCGTCCTCCTTGTAGCTTGGCTCCAGAGAACTCGGGGATTGGCCCGCCGCAAAGCGAGCTTGGGAACGGAGGTCTGTGGCGCTGACCGCCGCCGCAATTTCTGCGCGGCGCTCCGACGTCAGCATCTCGTAGTACGTGATCTTGCGGCGCACCATGGCTTTCCGGCGAACTAGGGGGCGCTTGATGCGGGCTAGGGGATCGAAAGGTGGGGGAAGGGGCTGGAGATTAGGTGTGGTTTTAGGGCAGTGGCTGGCGTAGGCCGAGCAGCGAAGGTTCTGGTGTGAATAGTGGTTCCGGTGACGACCGGTCAATCGGTTTTGACTGTACATCGCTCTTGTCGCGTTCGCGTTGCAGCCCGGCACGCTCGACCCTCCACGTCGCTCACCGAATGGAATGCACTTCGTCTTGCGTTTTCGCTCGCTTGTGGGACCGCAGTTGAGAGCAAACCGACGTCCCTCCCCCTCCCCCGCCCGCGTCATTTATACTACCACTCCCTCCGTTTTATGCGGAGTAAATAAAAAGAGAGGGAGTATACTACGGATGAGGATCCCCTGACGTGGCGGAACCCATTGAGTAACTGACATGCGGGGCCTAGCAAGCATGGGGTCCGCCAGTAAGGGAGGGTAAGGCAGGGATATCTATGTCAGAGGCCAACTTTGACCAAATGTTAGAGTAATAATATATGACATGCAACTTACACAAAGCATACGGTCAAATTCGTATGTGAAAGGAGCTTCCAATGATATAATTTTCACATTATACATATCATGTACTATTAATCTTGTCAATAGTCAAATGCGGTTTTGAAAAACGCATTAGAGCATGGTTAATAATATAGCCAGTCGATGGCTATAAGGAACTGCCATGTCATCTATAGCCATCATCTATTATATGCACTCATACAGTAGTGTGGGCTATAAGGTTGGCTATTTCCCGCAAAAAAATTATAAGGTTGGCTATTGTATTAGTACTTTTTTCCATCTCCTCTCCATCTCTTTCTTCATATATATTGTATTTAACTAGGAATGCGTATATAGCTAGGCTCTTGCATGAGAGCTCACTCCCCTTACTTTTTCACATCTCTCTCCTCCACATAGGCCCTATATAAATGGAAGGAGGGAGTACTACTATGAGCACTGCATACTCTAGTACAGATTACTCCACTAGTACTATTGGAGAGGGAGCTTAAAAAAAGTTACTATTGGACTGGCTATACGTGGCGAAATCCTAGTAGGAAGAGCATGCGCGAGAACAAGCACATTCACGTGGTTGAAAACAAATTGGAAACCATCTCGAGTACAAATCTAGGAGTACGTATGAATCTAACAATATTGATTGGGCGTTGTTGAATGTTGATACTTTTTTGATCAAAGTAGAGATACTTTGACTACACATAAAACTTATATGTAAACTAGAAAGGATAGGAGGGAGTATATTGTAGGTTCAAAAATGAAACGAACATTGAAAGCCCTTTATATATGATTTGCGGATGCTATGATCACCGGTTCAAATTTTTGAATCCGCCTTAGGTATCACACATGCCCCCACTTGTTCTCTCTCGATTTCATCTCGGGGTCCGAAGATCGATTGAAAGAGGACTAGGGTGGGTACAATACATTCGTTTCGCTTA